>NW_010203256.1:0-366 GCF_000695765.1 Mesitornis unicolor
GAACAGGCGGGCAGAGCGCTGTCCCCTGTTCCTCGACGGCATTTCGGCTGGTTCTCCAGGCTGAAAACGGGCTCTCCGACAGGACGGGTCTGCGGGACGAGTCCGTCTGGCCCCTCGGGTCGCCGGCGCCGTCCTCAGCGGTGCCTGGTTGAGCCACGGCGTGTTGTGTGCAAGTTGTACTGCTAGCCCTCGCCCGGGGCCTGCCTGCAGAAACGAGCCGTAACGCGCCCGCCGGCATCGCCGTACCGGTGCGTCTGGCGGTTGCAGTGTTGCCAGAAATCGCTAGTGCGGTACTTGGCGGGAAGCGCTTCGTTGTTGGGATCGGCTCCCCCCGCCCAACTCTGAAAATTTACACTCCGGGCAGCC
>NW_010203256.1:377-25826 GCF_000695765.1 Mesitornis unicolor
TGTGTGTCAGCTTTTCTGGATAAAAGCGGTGGTAGCGGGGTGGGAGAGTTGGGCGCTTCTCGGTGCTGTGGTAATTGCCAGCAGCAGAAGAGAAAAAAATATAAACAAGTAGCATCTGTTAGGAGAAGTAAAAGGCTTGGTTTGTTTTTAAATGTTAGGCTTCTCTGACAGATTGCTTATAATGTTTCAGAAAATGTAACTTCAAAGAATGTCATTTTAAATCTAACTGAAACTGCCCCAGTTACAGGTGAGAGGGAGGAGGAAGACTTCCTGTTAAGTAGTCAGGTATGTTTGCAGAAAATTAACTAATAACTTCAATAGTAACTTGAGGAATTCAAAATACTGACAAGACTGTTGGAGTTACCTTTAAATAAAAGGGAAAAAATACATGGTGAGTGTATTTTTTTTAATACCAAGACTTTCTTGAAGCTTCCATATTGTTTGCAAAAACGGGTTAGTTGGATTTCTGACCAAATGACTACAAGTTAAACAGGTGCAGTTGATGGTAGTGTACTGTAGTGTTTGCAGTAGCAATCAGGTCGGCTTGAAGTCATGGCTGTAGTGAATATGGAAGACTCAGAGGAGGGGTGTTTATTCGCTCAGGGCCTTGTGGCAATTCCACATTTATATATGGCCATTGAGAAAGTTTATACTGTTTACCCATGTAGAGGGTATAATTACAGTATAGATAATGACTGCATTTTAAAGACTTTAGGTATGTAAGCACAGTTGAAAGGACTGAACTATGATAACAGAGCACAACACCAGGTTAGGAACGTACTAAAACAGTATGTCTTGAAGGTCCTCAGTTTTGCTTGTGGACAGAAACATTCGAAGAAGCAAAAAGGCTCAATTAAAATTTTGGCTGGTCTTTGTTTTGGTTCTCTGGGCCTGTTGCCTGCCATAAAGCTGTTGATTATACTGATTTTTGGCTGCCGTTTGACTTTTCTAAGTTAGGAAAAGTAGGCTATTCCCTTAATGTGACTTCAAACATCTGTCAGCATTCACATCGGTTTTGAAAAACATGTAGCTAACAGCAGTGTTTATTTGCATTAGCCCTGCAGATACGTTTTCCAAGCCTTTTATCAGCTGTTCCCATATAATTTGGTACTTAAGAGATCAATTTACCATTCCTTTCTTGTTACAACAGGAGTTCTTTATTGGGGGCCTTAATTATTTCCTCAAGATGGTCTCATTTGCTCATCAAACACTGGACTTGAGGAAAAAATCTGGATATAGCAGTAAAAATGGCAACTCCCAGTTTACTGGAAATGATCCACAGATATAATTTTCACTAGTAAGCAAATACTGTGATTCTCTCCCTGAGATTATAGGAAAAATTGTGCAATCTGGGAAGAATTTAATTTAAAATAGCAATGTTAAAAAAAATTTATTTTAATTACCAAAAGATCTGGTACTATGTTGTATCTCTTCTTAACCGGCCTAGCCAGGTGGAGAGTGCTGTTAATCTGCAGCTGAAAACTCTTTACCAGTAAATGTGTTCTTAAATCACTGTTTGAAGTGAAGTTATGTGGTGTAATTACTGATAACTGTTCACAGTTTAGGAAGTCTCTTTCTGCTAACTGCTGAGAAGGCTAGAGGTGTTAATGTTGTTTTGTGAGTTTTCAAGCACTGATGTTCATTTAGCCTTTGGAACTCCTATATACCTTAGTCATCAGTGGCTCTTCAATACAGAATTTTGTTATCAGTTCTATGGGGACAAGCTTTGGGAAAAGATCCTGCAATTATGTCATGGAAGACAATTTTTTTATATACGTATGCTTTCCTGTTGAAAAATTGTTTCTGAGAACCACCTGTGGATAAAAATGTTTGCTTGAATTTGAGGGAAAATATGCCAGTGTTATTCTCAGCATACAATCGAGGTAAATCAGTAAAGATTTCTAAAAAACAGCCTCTACTGTTTTTTGTGGTTTTTTTCATATGGTGAATAGAAGGTGTGCCCAGTAACTGGCTGGAATTTTTTGGAATATGGTGAATAGGAAGTGTGCCCAGTAACTGTCTGGACATGACACGTAGTTTCTTCTGGTAGCAGAAAAAAACTTGGCTGGACCTATTTTAAGACATTTTAAAGCTCATCTATCTGGCCTTGAGTCTGAGCAGCACTCATGACAGTGTTCTCCTGCCAGCCCAGTTGACACAGTCTGCTTCTGTTCATCACAGAGCTCAATTGGCTTTGTGTATGAACTGCTTTATGGGGGTGATAGGAAAATGTGTGTTTTAACACTTAAAAAAAAAAAAGTGGCTGTAGTTGGTATCCTGCCTCTTGAACAGTTTTCCTGCTGTTGCTGAAGTAAATAAAATTTTGCATCAGCAAGTAGATTTCACTACTTGACACAGGGTTTTACCATGAAGAACTGTATTGTAAGTTAATCTGCTGTTAAAATATTGGAGCAAACTTGGATTTTGGTAAATGGAAGATTGATTTCCTTTGAAATATTAGAGTGCACATTGAGGTCCACTTTTAATTAACTTCTAATCAGTTTCTGATAATTTTGCATTATTTCATTTGTTCCCTTAAATCATATTGGAAGCTGTATGCTTGCTTTCAAAATAACAGCTTCTGACCTGCTTTACCTAAACAAATGTCCTTTGTTTTGTCACTGTCTTTTCATGTCTCTAGTGAAAACATGCTTAGGAGATGCAGCTGCTCTCCAGGGGCTGAAGACAGAGATGGTTGTATGGGGGAGGGGGCAGAGGCAAACTTGGCTTTGGTTATTAGCTCACTGCCAGAAACACCCCTCACCTGGGTCTTCACACTCCCGGTCCCTGGTTGCTTGGCCTAGTGAATAAACTTGAAGAGTTTAATAAGAACAGGAGAGAATTCTTTTTCCCATGGTTAGGGCTGTTGAAGGAAGTGAGATATGTTTTCAGAAAGAACAAGAAATGTATATTTTCTTGTGTGTGTGTGTAACCGTTGAGTTCTTATCAAATCATGTCAATCAGATTACGGATCTCTGGAGACATCAGCTGTGACTGGGTGTTGAGAAGTGTCTGACATCAAGCTTAGAATACTGATTTGATCTCTCTTCCTGTCTTTCACATTGTTAGTTGGGTTGGTTCACAGCATAGCCACAAGTTTATTAAAGTATAAATGAAAGTCCTCACTGCTGTGGAGTGTGGGACAGAAAGTGTAGCAATAGCTTAAACCTAGCAGTCTCTTGTCAAGCCATGGCAGCAGAGTGGAGCGAGGGGAGAGTGTTGTCTGAATATGCTGCTTGGTGAAATTCAGGTCAGGGCCAAAACTACATTTTTATCTTGCCAATGAATTAGATGATGCTATTGCTCTGCATACTACATTATTCTATATATTTATTTATGAATAAATGCAGGACCTTTTGTGCTTGTGCTGCTAAATGACAGCAATATCTAGGATCAGAAGTTAGGCTGGCATGGGTCTAACAAGCAGACCAATCTTAGATGCACTTTATCTCTTAGGCTGAGGACTTCAAGATAAATACTAAGCTCATTTTTTCTTACCCCTGTGACCCTGATGAAGATCAACTAATTGAGGAATAACAAAATGGAAAGAACTTTGAGAATTTGTGATCATAGACTGCTGGTTGGTTGAAACGGGGAGTTGGCTATTCTCCAGCAGGAGCCACTTGAATGCTGATCATTCCAGTGGGGAGTTTGCCAGCCGAGTTCTGAATGTACGTTAAAAAAGAACAGCATAATCACCTTAAGAAGTAGTATGTGTATCTGCCTTAACCAAGGTGATGTCAAAGAGTTGCATCACACAGTGGTGCTGTGAACTGAATGTTGTATTTAAAAGTTGGTTTCATTACTCAAACTTTGTCAAGTCTGACATCATAGCTGGGTGCCTATCGAGTAGTTGATAGTAATAGTGGTGGTGTTCACTGTTGGGTTGTGTTGCTGTGGGAATGAGATCAAGGAAACATTAGGGGATTGAGGAATGTGAATACTAGGGTGAAAAAAATGTGTGGGAGGATAGTACACAAATAGAGAAATAAGCAGTTATTTCAAAGCTTTGTCCAAGTGGGAGGGTATCCTGTGAAAAGAAAAAGTGAGAGCTAATTGTTAGTGAGGTATCAAAAGCATGTGTGAGGAAAGGCTGGGGGGGAAGGTGCTTGAGACTGGAAGGTGGGGTTTGGTGTTATGTTAGGATAGGTTCTTTTTGTTCTGGTGTTACTGATTTTTTTTTTTTTTATGGTGAACTTTGAGGGAGGTTACAGTGTTTATGTAAACCTGAAGATCACTGTTTGTGTTGAGTAGACACATCTGTGTTGGGTGAAAGAAGAAAATAGCCCATTGTAGGGGATCAAAAGCTTAGATTTCAGAGGAAACTGAAGATATTCACAGGATTCCTGTAATCTGACAGATAACTCTTTGGGAATATTTTTGAAGTCACAAAGAATTGTTTTCTCCTGTAATCCGGCAATGTCTAAATAGGTCTCCCTTCATGAAGTCCAGTACTGCTTCTGACTTTCTTGACTATAGTCTGGAAGAAAGTTTCTAAGTGTGCAAATTTTTCTAGTTTGTCTGTGGCTGTTTTTAGCTGCCACTGTTGTAGTTTTATGTGTGCTGGGGAGCAGCAGATGCCAAATTACCCAGCCAGCTATTGGACTGTGACAATGAGAGTGCCTGCTCAACTATTTTTTTCTTCTAGAAATTAACAAGTCAATATGATGGGTTGCTCTGTTAATGTAGATGCAAGGAATGCCAGGTGTTTTCTTTTCTGGCTGCTTGCAAGTTGAAACGGATCTGCTTGTGTGCTTTCTTTCCTTTCCACCTGGCTCTCAACTTGCTTCCCTGACAGCTGACCTGCTACTCTGACTTAAGTTCATGTAGCTGCCTGCTGTTTGAGAAAGAATTGCTCTTTACTGTATGTGCTGTCACTATGCACTGCTCTAAAACTTAAGAGAGTTGACGTCAGGCCATTAGACGATGACAAGAAGCTGAGATGTTGGCCCCTGGGCTCCTGGAGAGCTCTGTGGCCATGCTTGGCATTAGCACAATGAAGAGGAAACTCTGACTGTGCAGTGTGCAGCAAGTTCAAGGGGGAAAACCACCCCCTGCTGTTTTGAGCCTTAACAAGCAATTAAAACCTTGAGATTTCACCTGAATTCTCTTCCAAGGTAAGGCCCCACAATTAAAAATGCAACTCTTTGTAGGAAAGTGAACTTAAACATTTACTACCTGGAGTTCCAGTAGATGCATTCAGAATTGAAATCTGCATGGTGATGGACTACTGGATAAACATGCATTTTTTTCATAGTTTAAAAAACACCTTTTTTTATGCATCACAAGTGGAATACCATGGGAATCTTTACAGAATTGAGAGTTCCCAGGTTTATTATTTGCTGGAAGGTTATCCAGTCCAAAAGAGGTGTGTACATTTATATGTATCTTTTAGTGGTTGTAAATGATTGAAGTGCTTGTAGGTGATTAAAGGATGGATCTCTGATGTATCTATGAAGTGTCTCCCTGAGTAGCTTGTGTATATGTCGACTGTGCTGCGAGACTAGGGTTGTCAGGATTTCTATTTTCAGTTAAAGAAAATAGAGCACGCAAATATTTTTAGCTAGATGTAAGCTTTCTTCTGTGAGAAAGCATTAGTTTTGTTGGAAGCTTTAATTCTACAGAGGATTTCATTGAAGAAATAGATTCCAAGTTACACTTTCTTAGCTGAATTGTAGAAATACTTTCTGCACATTTCTTTGAGTTTTATTTCTGTTCTAAAAATATAGCCACTTGGTTTGGAAAACATGTCTTTTTTAAAAAATGGACAAACAAACCTCCTTCCCAGGCAGTGCAAATGATTGCTTTATGCTAAACATTTTGAACTAGAGTTTTTCTCAAATACCAGCAGTGATACAGCTTTTCTTCTTTGCTTTACATCTCTCCTACAAAGTGATGCTATCAGAATTAAAAAAGTGAATTTCCGACAGCACTCGATCTCAAATTAATAACATTAGAAACATGGGTCTCTTTCTTTAAAACCAAATCCCTTTTTGATTTAATATTCCTGAATAATGATTTACCATTTGTGAATATTGAATTATTGTTTTAAAATCTTTTTGGTGGCCTTTCATGAGCCTTGGTTTCCTGTTAGTAATTAATTGTCCCTTTTGGTATTTCACCTGGCTTTCATGTCAGATCTTCAGGTGCCTCTTCTTCCAAAGACTAAGGCTCTGTACACATAACGTTCTGTGATTCTGTGATTAAGAAGTTAGGGATTGGAAGGGACCTCAAAAGCTCATCCAGTCCAATCCCCCTGCTGGAGCAGGAACACCCAGATGAGGTTACACAGGAAGGCGTCCAGGCGGGTTTTGAATGTCTCCAGAGAAGGAGACTCCACAACCTCTCTGGGCAGCCTGGTCCAGTGCTCTGTCACGCTCACTGAGAAGAATTTTCTTCTCAAATTTAAGTGGAACCTCCTGTGTTCCAGTTTGTGTCCGTTACCCCTTGTCTTATCATTGTTTGTCACCAAGAAGAGCCTGGCTCCATCCTCGTGACACTCACCCTTTATATATTTATAAACATGAATGAGGTCTCCCCTCAGTCTTCTCTTCTGCAAACTAAAGAGACCCAGCTCCCTCAGCTGCTCCTCAGCAGGGAGATGCTCCACTCCCTTGATCATCTTTGTGGCCCTGCTGGACTCTCTCCAGCAGTTCCTGTCCTTCTTGAACTGAGGGGCCCAGAACTGGATGCTATATTCCAGATGCGGTCTCACCAGGGCAGAGTAGAGGAGGAGGAGAACCTCTCTCGAAATGTTTTGCTATTCTTTCAGTTGTCCCTATAGCATAAACGTATCATTGATAAAGCTGCTTGGAGGGACTGCTTTTTTTATTATTTTCATAAAATGAATTGGGTTTTTAGCATATGTGTTGTCCAGTATGATTTCCCACTTCTACTCCCCTCTCCCCGCCAAGTTTGACATGCAGGGACCTTTGCTGAATGAAGTGGATTAAATAAGAATGTTCCAGGATATGAGACCATCAGTAGGGTAGCAGTGAAAACTGTGTTACTGTTGCCCACATAACTTTTTATCTGTAAGTATCAAGGTGATTAGAAGGGCAATAGGGAGGAATACATTGCACCAAGTTTGGGTTTTATCTTTTACTAATTTACCATGTGTTATTATTACCAAGTATCATTGCATTGCTCTTGACCTTTGTAAATCCTAGTACAGTCCTTACATACTGTCAAACTAGGGTGCCAAAACAACTGGACTAAGTACTGCAGGTAGAAGATGATCTACTGAGGTATCTGTTGTTTAACTGTCCTTGTCACAATAATGTCAAAAGCATTTTTTACTTGGGAAAAGCAATGTTCTGTCTCTGGATTTAGTAAAAAACAAACAAACAAACAGCAACAACAACAGAAAGCAACCACCAAAAAAATCCCCGAAACAAATGTTTACAACTCATCCTGCTGGGTTGTAACCCCTTCAGGCAAAAATGAAGTACATCTTTCTTCAGGACTAGCTGGGGACTTAAACCTGTTATTTGTTTCATTAAAAATGCATGTTGTGCAGAGTTAAATATGAAACCATTCCTTCTCCTCCTCCTCCTCTTCCAGAAACCTTAATTCTTCAAAAATAAGGTACTGCTACGTGTTGAAATTTGTCCCTAGGTTCCCAAACTTTCAAATCTTAAGAGCTGCTGCTTTCTCCGTCTACTCTGTCAAGTTTCCAGACATTAACTTTTCTGTATCCTCTGCTGGTCTCTGATTCATGGTCTCTCCCTTTCCTTTGCCTGCGACTTTGATCCTCTCCTTCTACCCACGCTACAGAGCAGCCTCACTAATTCCATCCTTGGCACCCTCCTTGAGCTATTTTTACCTCATTCAATTTTTAAAGTACTTACTACTTGGAGAAAATGCTGTTTTGCTGAATCTTAAACTCCAGTGTGTTAGTGCTTTTCTAAAAGTCTTTCTGATAGATCACGCTTAGGAACTTTGAAGAATTGTAACAATTCCTAAGGCACCTTAATGTGGTGGTTTTTAACTTTTGGAAGCTAAAATGGTCTTTCTCCATCTGCTTTTATTGGTTGAAGATGTTCTTGAAGACAACAGTTGACTTTTGGATGTTTTGGGTTTTTTTTCCCCTTCCTTTATGAAGAGAGAAAATTCCTTCTTCTTATTACCTTAAACTGTTTTGCAATGTATGACCCTGTCCTTAAACGCTTTTTGTAGACTCTTCTGCTTTTAGCTTTTTGGATTCTGTTTTTCTGTGTTCTTTTAAATTTTGAGATTTAAAAATAACCTCCCCCCCCACCCCATGTCCTATTCTGCCTGTATCCAATTTCTCTTCCCCTGACTTCACTCTGAAACTGTAAAATCTTTTTCTAAATGTGGCTTTGTGTTCAAATATTATGCATCACATTTTACCTAGGTTAATGCATTTTATTCCCTTGTACTTACATGGGCAGGGAGACTCTTTTCGCTACAGTGTTTAAAGGGATAAGGGCTTCCCAGGCCCTTTCATATAGCACTTTAAGGAGGGGTCATTGCCTGTCTTTGCAGTTGCTGTTCTTGTCTGCTCACTTATCTATGGTTGAGTAATGCTTTAGACATCACAAGACTTGAAGCTGAGACATGAAATAGGATTTATTATATTATTTTTCTCCTTTCAACTAGGAGTTTACTTACGACTTTGTTGGGCCAGTAGCAGTAATGTTCTTAATGTATATTAGATGCTGTCCTTCCTCAGAATTAGATCTATTTAATTTGATGTCTTCATGACAGGTTATCAGGACATTTGTTGTTGAGATGAACTGATGGAACTGGGTTAGATATGTCTCTCTTCCTTCAGCTCCGTGATGCTTCTCTTTTGTTTCTGGTTGGTTGGTTGGCTGGGTTTGGAGGTGGGCAAGGGGATCTGGTTTTCTTCCAAGTGATATGTACAGGGATCAGAGGATTTTGAAATCCAGGTAACTCCTGGGTTTTGTTTGTCGTTCTTCTGCAGTGTAGGGCACTTATTTCCACTCTTCTTCCCTCCACCATCCCTGCTCCATTAGGTATTATTGAGATAGTCCCAATACACCAGGCAATGCTTGTTCACTTTTATAGGGTAGGGGAGAATCTGAAGCAGCTTATTTTGGAGAACTAATAAGGATCTGACATAATTGTCTGAATTGTTGGAATCTCTGCCTTTTTCTATGCATCTTTCTTTGACTGTTCTCATATTTCACCTGCCCAAACATTCTTACAAGCTTTCCAGTCTTCCTCCCAAAATACTCTGCTATAATGCCTCTTTATCTGTAAATCTCAAATGAATTAAGGAGAAGGAGAGAATTGCAATGGATTGTAAATGTTAAATGAAGCCTTAAAAATATGCAATGATTTATTTTAGAGAAAAATGGAGTTTGGTGTGATGATAGTTTTTGATTTGTGTGAATGTTTCTATCTGTTCTAATTTTTTTTCTAATGGTGTTCTTTAAGATACGGCTTATAGGCTTCTGTCTTTTTTTTCTGCTTTTACTAAAAAAAGTTCCTGGATTCTCTAGCTCCAATATGTAAAGTCTGCCAGAATGGGTTTACAGGATTTTCTTGTTTTTAAGATTGCTTGCCAGCGCTTAATCCAGAGTAAGTTTTTTATGGTAGAATTGAGAATGCTTGGAAATAATGACACGTAGCATTAATACTGAAATTTCATCCTATACAATGCCAAGCAGTTTTTTATACGTGTTGACTGTAGATTGGAGTTTTAAAATTATTTGATACTCTGACTGAGGGGTCTTGTGGGAAGTTCTATGTAGTGTCAGTCAAAGCTGTACCCCTCTGGAGAAGAGGCAGATGTCCTGCATGCTGTCTCCACTAGAAAAGAACAAGTGGATTTTTCTTCACATTTACAGAATGAAATCTGTCTATACTCCAACAAACTGATGCTGCCTCTTCCTGTTTGTGGTGCAGAGATCTGTAGTAGGAAATGAAGTTCCCAGTGAGTTATTTTGTAAATAAATGTTTGTCAGAGCCACTTGGAAGAACTTTAGCAACTTAAGATAGAAATACCCTTGCAAAATCTTACCTTGATTAATTGAGAAGTGTGCAGTTCACTTGCCAACAACATATTCTCAGAAAGGAAAATGGTTGAGTATACGAAGTTTTGTTACATGTAAACAAAAGAGCCAAGATTAGAAATAATAATTTTATGAGTTTTTAACTTTCATTTTAAAAATAAAATGAAATTAAAAAAAGATATATGGAAAACTCTATCAGCAGCTATTGGCCTTTCCTACATCCTGTCACATCATGTTTTATATCTTGGTCATACACTGAGAGTGTTTCCTTGAATCAGTTTGTGGTATCATGTGAATAAATGCTCAACGTGGTAGAAAGATCTCCGGTCTGTGTGTAAAAGAGCATGTGATACTTCCCCTAAGATAGGAAGGGATAGCTAAACATGACATACCCTTTGTTGAAATTGTAAATATTCAGTTATTAGGCTCAATCCATTAAAAAACTTTTGTCTTCTGACAGTGTAATGAGATCTGACAGAAAACTTGAATCACATCCTCAAACTGACACAGATGTACCAGTATTATGTGCCATTGTGTTTATCTGTGGCTTTGGTGAACAAATATTTTCAGTCAAGTTTTTAAGTGACATAGAGAAAGAAGTGGTTTGATGACTCTGTGAGAAAGACTGATTCATGCAGCGATCTGGCACTGGATTCACTCTTCTTCCCCCTCCCTTTGGATTTTTGTTTTGTTTTGCTTTGTTTTTTTGAGAGTAGTCTTACAATTAACAGAGGTTGCGTACCTGCCTCCCGTCCTTACGTAGGAGCAGCTTCTGAACTGAGTAGGTTTGCTGCTGCTGTTGAGCTGCTGGAGTAAGTTTATTTATGTCCTTTTCTTCAGTTAGAAGTCATCAGTGATAAGCTGTTTGTAATCACAAAAGTCTGAAGTAATTCCTTTCTCCTTTTAAGATGAAGCAAGGCTTTTGTTACTTTAGGCCCTCTTACCTTGCCTGTGTTCACCTTAGGATATTCTTTTAGTGTAAGGATATTTTTGAAGTGTCAGCTTTGAATTTCTGTATCCAAAGACAGCCTTTCTGCTTTAAGGTAGCAGCACGATGGTAGTGCCTTTATATCCATGTAATAAAAATTCCAAAAATTCTGGTCACTGTCATTTTATGTGTGTCAAAAGAATAGCCAGGTGGCCATGAGCTGCAACTTGAATCTCTTTTTTTTTTTTTTTTTTCCAGATTGAATGACTGCTCTGTTTTTCAGGACGTTAACTGCACTTAAGTTCGGTGAAATTAGGACAAATTTTGGAGAGAATTTAGCAAATAAACTGTGTGCAACTTTTCTCTGACCCAGTTCCTGCCACTGAGCACAAGAGCAGAAGCTCTGGTCTGGGTGATGTTCTCATCTACTCACCTTGTCACTGAAGCTTCTGTTTCTGTAGCTGTGTTGGTGGCATTTTTGCCTGTCGTTCCCCTTTTGCCCCCACTACCTACCCCACCCCAGGCCTTTTTTGGCCAGTGTAGACAAATTCAAGGTTCTTTAGTGTTCTTAAATTATGGTCATTACTTGCTAATTAAGAAGTTTTCCCTCTATTAGTATTAATAATTGAGTTTTTGTTTCCACTGATATTCTTCTGGCGTGCTGCTTGCTACTTGCTTAAAGATAAATTGGAGAAAGATGTCAGTGTCTTGTAAATATAACTAGCGATATGTTCCTCGTAAGTTTTAGTGATTTCATGTATTCAACAAGCAACAGTTTCTTCTAAAACTGTTTTGAACAAGTTAACAGTTAAGCACTTTTGGTCTTTCTATTACTAAATCATGATGATATGTGAATGGCATGTTCATGAGTTACTGCATGGTTGCAGAGTATGAGCATGTAAATCATTCAAAATGGTATTTGGCTGGTTACTGTAGTGGGTAGGAATGTGGAAAATACTGGATTTCTGACAGGACTTTGATTGTTGTGATAACACAGGATATAGAATTAATAAATATCTAAAATTAGCTGAGAGTTGTCTGATCAATTTTTTTATACATATATTCTTTTAGTAATTTTAACAGATATTCTCTGTTAGATTCAGGTCAAACTTGTAAATCCTAGGAGAACTTACAGAGGTGGTTTCAGATCTCAGGAATTCGTGTGTGTGTGTGTGTGTGTGTCCACGTGCTTTAGGGGCTTTATGAGATCTTGCAGCTTAGATCATTCGAGCAGCACTTCTGTCCTTTCCTCTGAAAGCCATAAACTAAGGAAATCCTCCTTCTGTGAATTTTCTTGGGTCTTTTTATGTGACTTCCTGGGTGGAAGAATTGTGTTACTTTTTTTAGTTAATATTTATAAACCTAAGTCACATTGTTTCAAAGAACTTAGTATACATCTATATACTCTGTAGATCAGGTAGGTACCATATTAGAATGTTCAGAAGGAGAAAACCAGGAAGATAAAACGTTGCTAAATTGGAGGGTGCTGCTTCTGATAATGAGAAGGCATTCAATTATAGGAACTCTGACAAATAAAGCCCATAGGCAAACTGCCCAGCTGTACTTTAAGATGAAAACAGGATGTTGGTTGTATTGCTGGAGAACTACTGTATAAATCAAAGGATATGCTATTATTGCTGCTTAAGGAAGCTGTACTCCCTCTGAGTATAGTTCTGTATATAAAAGAATGGTAATTGCCATGCTTATCAAGGACTGGCAGTTCTCCTTTTCTAATCATGACCTGGTGAATCGACCTCTACTTCATGACTTAAAACAAAATGTTGCCAGTTATTTTAATCTCCTATTCAATAGGACAAACAGAATGTGGTTATTTTTATCTTTTTATGGGTCCTTAGGTTATACAGATAGAAAACCCCTTTCCTATATTCAAGCCAAAGGTGGTTTACTGAGGGGGATGTGGATTGTTTTCCTGATAAACCCTGCTAGTTCAAGTTGTGTCCACTTAGTCATGTCATCTGGAAGTGGCCAGGTGGCTTTCTCCTTGCTGCTGTCTGATGTTTCCTTCTTCTAATGGTTTTGTTTTGTTTTAGAGATCACTTATAGACCTTCTTAATTTTTGTTTGATAGGCTAAGCCATTTTTTATTAATCCTCATAAAGTCTTCTAAAGCACTTCTGTGCCCCTGTTCCACTCAGTGCACTATTCTACTGTTCCTCCATGCCAACTAGAGTGATATTGCCTTTGATTTTGTTTTTAAAACTATTTAATAATTTTTGTGCCTCTTAAGTTCCAAGTCCAAGTACACTTTCTCACTTTAGGAAGGAAGAATGTAAAATTACTTTTCTCCTTTTGGTTTCCACTAGTTTATCTTTCTCTTCAGGGAAATAAGAGAATCAGAATTGTTTGGATTGGTAGAGGCCTTTGAAAACCACCTAATCCAATCCCATGTAGGTCCCTAGCAGACTGTATGATAGCCTAGATTGTTATTTAAGAAAGTTTTTATTTTAGGCAGAAGTAGCTGAATCTGGGACAACAGTAAGTATATAGATAAAGGTTAAATTTTTGTTCTTGTAATATTACATGTGTTTTTGTAGAATTTTTTTTGAGAAAATTCCTCAAAATGAGAACTATTTTGGTAGACTGATTTTAGCACAGCAGTGTACGCTGATTAATAGAGAGTTGTCAGCCTCTTAGTATTTGTATTCAAGTGCAGAGTTGGCCTCCCTGCAGTAAGACTCCTGACAGTGAATCAGATTTGAAACCAGTCCATGCTGCTGATGCCTACAGTAGAGGAACAAAGAGACTGGTAAAGAAGTGAGAAGGCAGAAATGGTGAGTCAGTTATGCAGAACTGTAGGGGAAAGCAGATATGCTTCACTCTTGAAAGAAAGAATTTTCAATCTTGTAGGCTTTACAGCACAAACTTAATATTGTTTTAGTATTGGTTTTACTTTATACTGAATTATAAATTATTCAAATTTATAGTTTTCACAAAGTTTAATATTCAAAATGACTTCTATATTATTTACCATCGCTGGTCTACATTTCTCTGAATTTCTGTGGAAGAAGGTTGTTGCAAGAGCTGTTTGGGCTTATGCAACAAGTCTTTGTAATACCTAAGGAAAAACATGTCTAATACAGTGTTCCAAAAGACGTTTCAGAGGGTAGCACATTTGAAATAGCAACTTCTTTAAAGGGCTAAATAGTGCAGTTATTTTAAAACATTACTCATTGCTCATAAATTTTCATAGTTGAGACAACTAGTTGTGTTTGGTTAAAAAAGCAACGTTCCTGCTGTTTGAGCTGTTTTCTAAATCACACTTCAGTTGACAGATCATTTGTGTACACTAGAAAACTGTTCAGTCAGAAGTACTGGAGGTGAGATACTCTCAGGGGATACCTGTTGGAGCACTTCTGTTATTTTTTAACATAAACACTGATAAAATAACTTTAGATTTAAAACTGGGATGTAACTCTATGCCAACATCAATGAACGGATGTAGTTATGAGACAGTAAGGCCTCACTGATCTGCTGCTTTCTGCTTTTTTCATCGGAGTTGAACAGGAAGAACAAGTCTCAAAATACTGAATTTGTTTCATGTCTGTACTAAACAGTTGTAGGAATTAATCAGGAGTGAAGTTTTTCTGGTTGAAACACAACAATTTCTGTAGTACAGACCTAGTTATATTGGCTGGACTTGGGAGGGTACCACGTAACATGTAGAGGTATCTACTTTCTATCGAGTGAGAACCTTTTCTGGAGCCGGAAACTTACTTATTTGAAAACATATTTGTCAGTTATCAGATGTCTTAGTGTCTGTGAGCAGTGGTTCATCAAATAAGAATAGATAATGATTTAGGGTAGATGAGTGACTTTGGAAAACGCATATAACTTAAGTAGTCAGGCCCTATGGTCATTGAAAATAAATTTTAAAGTCTAGCTGTTCATATAAACACATGGTGTTCTTTAACAGAAGCCAGTTATCAGGAGACATGCTGTGGAATTACCCTGATGTGACCTTGTAACTGGTGGATTTGAAAAGCATTAAGCGTTATTTGAACTGGACCACTACTCTGAAGGCCTCTTAATTATACTGCCAGTATTATTTTTCTTAAAGCTTCTAATGAAGGCAGATGTGTTCTGGTGTTCTCGTCTCAGTTATGCACTCACACAGACAGTTCTCACTGTGCCGTTTGTATCGTACCTTAAACTGATTGTGATTTTTTTGTTTGTTTGTTTTTAAAATTTTTGAGTAAGTATTGCAAGGTTTCATCCACAAAGCAAATAGCTGTTGCTTTTGATTAGTAACTTAAACCTTGGCAAGTATGTAAATTCCTCAGCAGGGCACTGGTTTTGAAGAGCTACTTATGTTCCGGTGGGAAATCTTTTGAACAGATTGTTTTAGAGCATGTGACTTTTATTTTTTTAAAAACTTTTTTTCCTGCTACTACCTTTTCCTACATTATCTGCACTAATTTACTCTTTTCCTCCAGGAAACACATTTGCATTAAAGATCCGGTCTTCTGTTTATTTAGTTCCTGCTGCTTATTGCTTCCATAGGGTTCTCTTTGACCTTACAGTTAACAGAAAAATAACTGATAACCTGTGAGTTAAATCAAGAAGAAATTAAGTACAAGGAGCTGATAAATTCTGATGAATTCTTTCACTAATTAAGCTTCTGCTTTGACATGCAAAGATCCTGAGTAGTAAAAACAAATAAAAAGATTAAAAAAACCCGTAAGGAGCGTGTTTTTCACAGCATCTCTAGTGCTTCATGGAAGGCTTTAAACTACAACAGTCAGGGATACCACTGATTTCTATTGTTAAATACTGGCTTTGTCATCAGAAAAAATTCCAAGTGTGTTCGCTGGAAGGTACTCTGTCCTGACGTGAGCCAGTTTTTATTTATCTGATTTGTTTTGGCTAATTGTCTTTTAAGTAGAATATTTGTATGATACTATAGCGTTTCATAGTCCCAGCTGATATACCCTGACATCTGTTTTAAATTGGTCTGCTGGTGTAAGGACTCTTGCTCCAATTAGTACAGTACTGAAGTAGTAGTAAGCTTAAGAGATCAGATTGCTTTTGGGCTTAATGACATACAGCAAACCTAGTGAAATAACAGTAATAGTTCTGAGATCTGCTTTCTCTGTATTGTACTGTTATTATCATTTTGTTGGAAATAAAGAAGACTGTTGATAAATAAAACTGGTATTCCAAAGAATTGAAAGGGTCGATTACAATGTTGTCTGCTTAATGTCACTTTAAATATCTAGACTTGCTAATTTGGTCCAATTTGAATGTAACAGTATCACATAGGAAAGCAGAGGATGCCAAGAAAGGAAGGAGATGATTTACATCCCTTGAGCTTCTGTAAGTGGGAATTACAGGCTGGAATTTGGCTATGAAGTAGCCAGGATGGGTACCAAGGCCTGTAACTGGATCCTTTGACAACAAAACTTGTATGTACCATGTCCAAAATGTAGGAAAGGGTCTACCTTGTCTCAGCAAACAGCCGGCTTGTTTCAGTTTCTACTGTCTTGAGTTTTACGATGTACTTACATGTTTAAAAAAGCCAAAAAGCCTCAAGCTAGTATTATAAACAAGTTCTACTGTACATCTTGAGACTGGTCTATCCTGCTACTAACTCAAACTGATCTTAAATTCTGGTTAGAAGACCAGACATAATAATACCAAGCCTTAGTATTGGTGAACATATGGAAATGTTTCATTTTGCTGATGAAATTAAGCTGTCTAGTCATACATCTGTATTTGTTTGTGGCATATAAGCAAGAGTATGTTTTGTAGGCAAAAGGATCTAACTCTAAACACTGTTAGAATTGCTGTTCACTCATTTGACTTGTTCTGTTGGATTACATATGCTTACACATACTTATGTGTGTGTACTTCCTGACAGTGTTTGAGTTCCAGCATTTTCCTTTGTTTTCTAGAGCTTAATCTTACAAGTTCTGCATATTTTCAGATAACAATGTTATGTAAGTTGTCCCTGTTGGTAGTTGCCAACAGTAGAAATGATCTGACAAATGTTAAATTAATTCTGATTACACACTCTCCTAAACACAGCTTCTGAAGAAAGCTAAGTGTCTTGAATAGCAAGTACACACACCAGTATGCTCTATATAGATACTCTTCTTCAGAAATCTGTGATGACAGCTGTCACTGACCACAGCGTGGAGCTTCACGTAAGTTCAAGAGCAGAAAGATTGTTCTTTCCAGTTTCAGTTTGTATTCTTGTTCACTTCCATGTGAAGTCCTCATGTGTAGAGGCTACATTTTAAAACTGAGTAGAAATCCAGTAGTGAAAATACTGTTTTGATCCATTAGATAGTCTTGATAGTTGTTATTAATTTCTCTTTTAAGTAGATGGTAACACACATTTATTTCTCCTAGAAAAATGCAGAAAGTTAGCCTAAGTTCTTGTCATATGTCAGCGAGAGACAGACAAGAGTTTCATAGTGTGATAGGGCTTCTGCAGTGTAGTTTTTTAGACTCCAGCTAGGAGTGGTCTGATGATAATAGTCACCTGTCTAAACTGTTAAGTTTTTAATTGGGCAGAATTTGTGCTCATAAGATACTCTTGTACTGTTCAGTGAAACAGAAGCTTTGCATAGGTCTTTAGCGTATGCTGTCAAGCATACTGTACTAGCATAACGGATATTTTTCTTCTTTTCTGATCTTGAAATAATTGGTTACTCATTTAAAGGAAGACATTTGTGTGCTAAAAACAAATAACACACACATATACACAGCTGTGTAACCAAGTGACCCAGAGAAAATGAGTTCCCATGATGTATGTGTATGTGCAAGCAGTGGGGACCAGAGGTTGTTCTTTGTCCCATAGTTTGGTTGTGTGTGGCCTCAAGGGAGCATGTGGCCATGCTCCTTGTACTGTTAAGTTTCCATGGGAATGCAAGAATGTGTCTCACAGGGCTGGCTAGGAATAGTTGTGTGGGCAGTTTTGTTTTGCTTTTTTAAAATTTGTTTTTTAATCTGCAAATTCCTGTGGGTAGTATAGAAAATTTGGGCTACATATTGGTTGCACTTTTGAGGAAGAGTATAGAATTGTTCGGTAGTGTAGTTGTTAAGAATTGGACATAAATGTTTTATGTCGCAGTGACAAAAGCTATGCAGCCATTTAATTTCTCTTCTTTATGTTCTTGAACAAATACTTCTGATTCTAGAATATTTGAAAAGCTGAAGGGAACTTCTTTTATCCTCTGCATAAATAAATAGATGTGAAGTACTTGGATACCTGAGATGTGAAAACATAGTTTGTTTGATTTTTTTTTTAAATTATTTTTTTTCTACAGTGGGTGAAATAGGATTAGGATTACCACAATCCTTTCTTTGGTATTTGATTTCTGTGAGTTAAAGTTTTTGTTTAGTTGTTCTGGTTTTTTTTCTTGGAGGTGTGTGCGTGTAACCTCTCCTCTAGAATAGAAAAGTTCTGTAATGCCATATTATAGACCAAGTTCTGTTCATGTTACCAGTGACCAACTATGGAAGCTTAATGCATTGGCTAGTTTTGAAGTTATGATTACCAATCTGGTTATTAGTTGTATGATTAGCAAAATTAGCACTTTAATTTGCATAGAGTTCCCAGTGCCATCCTGAGGATTTATTCCAAACCTGTTCAAAATATGTACAAATTAACTATGAACACTTTTCTGCCTTAAAAGCTTTCAGAGGCCCTACTCTTAAGTATGGCCTCGATGGGCAAAGTACCTACTTACCAAATTTGTACACTGCTGTTTAGCTTTCTGTTAGTAATGGTGTAGGTGGCAGTAAAGGTGGACACCCTATTTGAAGCACTATTAGTTTGCATCTAGTGTGTCTATTTTTAACTTTAATAGTTTGTTTTATTTAGAATTAATGGAGCTCACTTCTATTAGTTGCATCAGCACATGACCTTTCTGTGTTGTGTGTAAACAACGTTATAATTTACATGATTGGTGAACTGGGGAGTTACTGTGTGGAGTGTTGTAGTTACTCCAGTTACTCAGTTACTATCTACAGACAGACACTTCAGCAGAAGCCCTTGTTCTCCAAACCCAAACGGAGGAAACAATTATAGCTAAATCTTTTCAGAAATATTTGCTTTTGTGTGGTGGTGTAGGTTGATGGGAGTTTTTTGAGGGTCTTGAATAATTTCCTATTAAATACATGATTTTTAAGAAATACTGACTCCAGGCACCAAGCTTTTTGTACCAAAATCAGTTTATTTTACCAGGTCACTAACTTGTTAATTTTGGATTTGTCAGGCATGTGTTCTGAAACCGTTTATTAGAATATAGAGTCCTTTAGTATAAGAGTTAGCAAAAGAGGCAAATAATATGCTTAAATAGCATTTGTATAGAGGGAGAAATCAATACTATTACATAATGATCCGCCTTACCTGATGTTAAAGTCACCGCTGTATTAGTGTTTTCTTTGCCAACGTGTTAATGTCATGCTATCTAACAGCAAAATAATCTCCATCTGCAAACAGTTTAAGAAATACAAGGAGCAATCCTGTAGCAGAAAGAGTGGTTTATAGTTACTTGGCAGTTGAACAACTACTGGTCCACTCTTGAACTTCTGTCTGAGGGAATAAAACATCCTGATTTTTAGAATTTGTGCCCTTTGGAGTAAGAAAAATGGTAGCGGATGAATTGCTGGTTTAGTTTATAATGCGATGCAACTGAACTAAAATACAACTTTTTGCTTATTTTCAGTTATTACTAGAAACATTGCTAAGGAAGACTGTTGCTGATCATACTTTCAAACTGAAAACTTAAAATTATCCAGGACTTCTGGTGACTAACATGACTGTGCATAGGCATGTATTATCAGTTAGTTTAAAATCTACTGAAATATCAGGTTTATACTTTGAAGAAACCTTTTGTTTTATAGAGCGGAGTGTAAATGTTGCAATCCTGGATGACCTCCCAGTCTCCTTTGAAAATCAGTTTCTTCACTAAAAAATGAACAGGAATAGTTTTCCTTGCAAATGTTTTGGCTTTCAACTCAAATGCCAGGGATTTGAAATTTGGAGGAGCAGAAGCCAACAAAGTGGATTAAATAGACTCCTAGGTCTTAGGCTTTGAAATATTGCTGTAATAAGTCTTCTATTTTGGATGAAATGATGTAGGATTCTTTTATACATGAGAAGAAAAATGTTTTAAAAGGATGTGATAGTGCTGAATGCACTATTAAGACTTTTTCACAGACTTTGATTCACTTTCTCAGAAGTTAATACTGTCCTTCCTTTCAGAGGAAGTGAGAACTCTTTAAAGGTTTTGCCATCTCAATATTGGTAAAAAGTCATGGTATGAAGTAATTTCTTTAGCTTTTGCATGAAAGTGCTCATGCTTTCTGAAGACTTTTTAAGTTATTTCAAAATGAACTGACAAACCCAATATAAATTCTTAAGAGTATCTTTACAATAACATTATTGTGTTATGCTCTTAAATAACATTTAATGAATTTATAAAACACACTGATATTACTGCAGTAGATATTACTCTTTTAAGACTTGATTTATATTCTAGGGATATTTGTTGCTGGACAATGCAATGCTTGAAGAAAAACTAACCAACCAGTCTCTTGTTTTACACAGGTGGGATTAGATATGCACTGGCTTGCCTGGAAGAGTAAGGAGCCAGTTACTTTCAAAAGATAGTCTACCTGCAGTGCCACCCTGTGGCTTTTTTTTTTTTCATGACTTCTCTTAAACTAACCAGTTTCTGTTCCCTCATCCTCAGTGGGAAGGTTATTTGTGAGCTTCTAAAACATCTGTATTTCCAGCTGCAGACCTGATCTAATCAGGGCAGTGCAGCACATTTCTTTGCTTAACATCTGTGAGGCAACATTTTTTGTCCCTGCTGAAATCTGCTTGGATGGCGAACCAGAAGGAGGATATCTGAGCAATACCGGTTCATTCAACTATCATCAAATCACTAAGCAATGGCTGGTTTGGTCAATGGAAAGGAAAGACCACATTGGAGCTGGATGGCAAAACATGTGTCAGTTCACAGCAGTAACTTGAAGGACCATGTTAATTGATTTCATCTGTTCCAGCAATGCTGTGTGTATGCATATAGTTTATTTCCAGGAAGACAGTGTAATTTTAAAATTAGATTGTCTAGGCAGACGCAGCATTTTTTGTGGAGATAGTTGATATTATTTTACATTCAAGACATCTGCACTTTTGTTGACTTCAGTTGAAGGATGTCAGAAAGACTGTTCTTAAAAGCAGCATTACTGTAATACTTTCAATGTGCTTTCAGTATTTTCTTGATATAAAAGTAGTTACTTATTTTAATGAAGTGAACTTTCCACGCTTGCGTTGCCCTGCTGTTGGCCTTACCATGCTGCCTTGGTTTCCTCACTCTCACAGAGCAGTTGCTGCGTGCCCCAGAGCTGCTTGCGCTGGGCGGAGGCAGGACGAGTGACTAAGGGGACAAATCGAGTCCAGGCTAGCAAAGCCTCAGCATGTGTTATTCAGCCACCTCTGAGGTTTGGTGTCTTCACTGAGGGCTTTGTATTTTTCTGAAATAGGAAAGTAATATGTGAAAGCATGGTAAGTATCAAGCTGTATCTGTAATGTGTATAGGCTTTCTCTAATAAGCAGATGCTTATATTCACATGTGTCCTAATGATAGAAATTATCCTTGGCCTTTTCTAGAAAGCAAGTGTTTCTTCTTTTGAATTCATATATCTTGCTTGTAAACTGTTACAATGGTGTGTAAATGTGTGGGATCTGAGTTCTTGTAGAATCTTAAAGCCAGCAGTAGAAATACCTGCTACTACAGTCTGTTTGTGTAGGTTGTACTGTTTGCTGTGTGGAGTTGGAAAGTCTTAAATAGTGAGAATTAAAAATGCAGAGTTTTCTTCTTCCAGTGTTGGCAGAAGGGTTTCCACTCTTTGACAAGAAGTGCAGCACTTTTAAAAATTGTTTAATATAGGTGCAGTGTGTATCTAAGCACAATGATGAACAAAAGGCTTCAAAAGAAACAGGTAAAGGTCTACTTGATTTTCATAAAACTGTTTTAAGTACTTTAATACTTGCAGTTAAATACATCCGTTTGGAAGCCTGAATTTCCGGGTAGTAACAACCAAAGGTAGGAGAAGTGGATGTGAGGGAAAGTAACAGAGAAGTTTTTAAATACTTGTCTTTATTTAGGAAGCTTGTTTCTTCTGTCTACCTCACATCAGGCTTCTGCAATACTGGGGATGTGTAAACTAAAGAGTTTGTCATTTAAAGTCCTTATTATGGAGTCTCTTCAGTCTACTATAAATTGCAATGTAAGGAGCAACTTCATTGTGCATTAGGTCTTGTTCTTTGTTCTGTGGATGATTTTCAAATGACTCAAATGTAAGTCATGGACAATTCTGATTACTCTTTCTTAAAACCTAATATTGAAATGTATGTGTGCATGTACATTCTTGTGTATCAGGCGTCCTGGCTTGAGTCTTTCCTATATTTGAAATTTTGGCTGGCGAAATGTTTCACTTCATCCCCTAGATCACAATAAGGCTGCAGTTTTACTTTAAGAGAATACATTTAAAAACTTGTATGCAATGTGATTCAAGTTGTGCTAAGACTTCAGCATTGTGAATAAAAGCCTGTTAGTGTCTCTGATGGCACTTTATTTCATTGAGAGAGAAAATTTGTGCTCACTGTTGTGGAAGTGAAATTCATGACCAAGCTGTATGCCCTTTCATATCTTTTTAAGTCGTACTTTTGTTTAAAATAAAATCTTAGAAGTTGTCACATAAGCTTATCTATAAAGCTTTATATCTTTAGCAACCTTGATGAAAAGATGCTTTTTGGTTTTTACAGACAGTCCACAAGAGGAGGGGAAAACAAGACAAAACAAAAACCCAGACTGAAAACCTCTAGTGTTGATATGTGCTATTCCTTTAGTTCTGTGATATGCTGTGTCTAACTTAAAATGCTTGATGTTTGGTAGAAAATAATTGCCAGAAATCGCCATCTTCCATAACTGCCTTTCTGTTGAAGACCTGCAAATATTACAGGGCTAGAGTAAAATGCTAAATCATACAAGCTTGGTGTATTGTATGCCTAAGTTTAAAAGTGAATAATATCAGGTTAGCAGAGCAAATGTTCTGTGGCTGGTATATCACTCTACAATAATGTAATGGTGTTTTAGCAGCACATCAAGACAAGACACCTAGAAACATCTGTGAACTTACTATGCCATAGCCTCTACATGAGTACATATTAAATATTTATATATTTTCCTTATGTTTTTCTCCCTTTTTTGTGGTTGGTCCAGCTCAGCTCAGCTTCATTAGACCATACTGTTGGCATTTCTTCTTTCCTCCTGCTTTCATTCTTTTTGTTCTTTTTAAGCTTTTTTGTTTGATAGGATTTCAGAATCTGTACTCAAACATAAGTGTTTGAATACTTATATCACCTCTTTTTTTTTTACTTTTTTTTTTCCACTGAGTAGGTAAAAAATCAAGCTGACAGTCCTGCTCTGTGAAGAGTTTGTAAGAACTTGGGATTATTAAACATGAAATTTTGTTAAGCATCTGTTTTGTACTGTTGCACTGAGGAGACAGTCTGCACAACTGGTGTAGCACTATGTGATGAGCTGTACAGCCGTACAATAGAGGGTGTTGTACCTAGTTTCTAGAATATCTGGTTTATCTAGTAGAAGTTTCAAGGAGCCTATGACCTACTGTTGAGGTAGAGCAAGGAGAGTTTCTACATTCAAGTGGGTGCTTCAGCAAAATATTGGTATGGTGGAAGATGAAACACGAGCTCTGTCATTTTTTCCTGATGTAAAATACATTCCCCCCCCCCCCCATAATAGTTTATGGCAGAAGCATTATTCTAGGATTATATGATAGATTTTCTGAAGTTAAAGTAAAAAAGTAAAATCCCCAATACCATAACGTGTAATGAGGTTTGAGTATGACTGGAGCACTTGCACTTCTTCTGAATGTTATTCTGGAATTATGATTTGCAGGAGACAAAAACAAACTTGAGCCTTTAAAAAACATTCTAAATCATCATGGTGCAAATAGCACTTTCAGGGTGCTGACTTGTTATGCTTGATATTCTTGGAGATAGTTTAAACTGTTTTGTTAATGGTATCACATGGTCTCTGCTGTATCTAGAATGAAGCCTATATTTTGGAAGGCGTATTTTCTTCTCTTTTTTTCAAGCCTGTTGATTTGGGCTTTCTTCTTTTGAATGCTACAGAGAATCCCCAAGCATGACTAGCTGCTCCCTCCAGAAGTTGGTATGGTACACTCCCAGTTTAGTTGTCTGTGATACTGATTTTAAAGATACGTGCTTATCTGAACTAAAGAGCTTGTGCGTGTGCATATTAAGTAAGAAGGTTCACTGTATTTTTCTTCCTCATTCCTGACTTATGGGTAGCAGTGAACCTGAGGCACATTCCTTTCTGTGTGCCATCTTTGCAACTGTGGGTTTTTGTTCCTCAGATGGCTCCTTACCCTTTTGGAATAAAGGCCTTCCTGTAAATCAGTTTCAGCTCCTGTAAAAAAAAATGTTCTGAATTATTTGATGTCATTGTTAAAATGGGAGGGCATTTCGTTGTAGTATTGATCCCAGTGCGATTAAGTGTATAATTTTTCCAATGTCTCATGTTTACCTCACTTTGAGGAAGTACCTGAAACTTGCATGACAGCGTTTATAACTGCAGTGTAATGTTTGCTTTTGTTCTTCTTTTCTTTTTTCTTTTTTTTTCTTTCTAATTTATCATCTGATAAGCACAGGAACTCAAAAGATTAAGACGACACCACCAGAAACACAGTTCTGAAGAACTGAGTGAGTTTGGATGAAGCAAACACAAGATATCCTTGCTTCACAAACTGTTTAGCATTGAAACATTACAATTATTTTTAAGTTTTTGTTGTGGGAGGAGAAGAGTGAGTGTTACTAAACTTGACTAGTGGTACAGGTTTTTGAAAACAGCTTTTTACTAAGTGTAAACATTCAGAACAAGAAACTTGTTCAACTTTTTATTAAAGCTATGTCTAACTTCCTTACAGTGACAGTGCCATAGACGGATCCGTCAAAGTATAGAGCCTTCTGTGAAGGAATGGATATGATTATGAAAACTTGTATGTGAAACTGAAGGTGTAAATTTCTGAATTAAAGTATGGGATTTTCCAGAAGGAAATCACTGTGCGAGCTTTATTTTGCCTGTTGTTTTTGGATTAACTTTCTAGGCCTCTGAGAGTGATTTAAGGAAGCACAGTAACTCTGGAGCTGTACTTCTCAGATGTCCAAAAACACTGTGGGCTTTATTTCAGTTGTTTGTTTTTTAGATACGTTTGATTGTTGAATCCCATAGTGGCATTTAGTGTTCCAGAAAGTCTTAGTTATACATGGCTTCCGCTGGTTGAGGAAGATAATACTGTTCATTTCTCCTTAATGTTATCTAAATAAATTGTGAAGGAATGGGAGGGCTCCAGAATCTTACAGAATAGTCATAATAATAATAATGTGTGTGTTAAATAATTTGTGTGTTAGAAAATCCAAAGTCTCTTTACC
>NW_010203256.1:25857-33204 GCF_000695765.1 Mesitornis unicolor
ATGTCAGTTTGGGGGCTTAAAAGATACTTTTAGCGATAGGACTTTTTAATAGTTGGATACTGTCTTCTTTTAACTATGTAACTGCAGTCACTAGTCAGGTTTTCCACAGTGTGTTCCTTTTGTGATGGCTTGGCAGCAGCTATCCTCTTTTGAACTTCTTGCACTTGAAAAAATGGTACAGTTGTTTCCTTTTGTCTTTGCCTGGTAACTCAGTATGTTACTGCTTGCACAAGAGTGCTGCGTTTTCTCAGTGTAGAGTTTTGGTGATGGCAGTTAAAAAAAGAAAACACCCAACAACAACATTCAATAATATTTTGGGAGCTGGTTCTGCCAAGCTACCAGTGTTCTTGTGCCATAGCACCAAGCACAGGTATCAGTTATCTGGGAAGACACCTGTGCCACCCAGTGAAGGTGTAACTGGGGCGTGGGTATGGCCATTCAACACAACTTCCGTCTTGTAGTGTAACACAGTAAAGAAGGTGCAGCGTCATCAGTGAGTAACCAGTGTGTGGATTACTAAGCCCCAGAGGGCTTTCAGCTGTGAGTACCAAATCCTTCACAACTATTTTAATCATATTGTTTAACTTTCCCTTAGCATTATGCCTGTTTGTGTTACAGCAGCAGCTTCGTTTGTGGAAATAACCTGAACACAAGATTTGTGGTGATTTCTTTTTTTTTTTTTTTTCCCTTCCCTTTCTGGGTACCAGATTTAGTGATACCTTGGTATGCTGCTAAGTGTATGTCATATTTCAGTCTTTGGGAGGATTATAAACTGGAATTAAAAAGAAAGGAGTTATTTAAGAATTAATCAATGATTTCATGGTAACATTGTAGCAATAGACCGAGAGTTGTTGATCCTAGTTTTCTGTAGACTGGTGTAATGTGTGTTTGAAGAATTCTGTAAGTATAAGTTGGTATCTCTAAACTAAAAACAAGCTGAAACTTCCCAGAGGCAGCTGAATTAGGCCTGTTCATGGCTTTTCTGCCTGCACACTCTGCTAAACAAAATAATACAGTTGTTCCACAAACAGAGGGAGAATTATAAAGGTAGCTTTACTGTGACATTAAATCTGTATTGAGAGCTTTCCCAGAAATATGAGTATAGTAATTATATGATTGAACAATAACAAAACTTTTTGGGTTGTGTACTTCCTTAGGCTATTGACCTAACCACTAATTAGCCAACAGGAAATTCCAGACCTGAAAGTTTCATTATTGCTATACTAAACTGTGACAATATAAGTGTGTTAATGAGGATTTCACTATAGTGGCTATAGCCATCTGTAGCTTGTTTTTAAATTGTGTCAAAGCAGGTAAAAACATAATATACCATGTGTTACCTAGCCATATCAGGTTGACACAAAAAATATTAGAAAAAAAATTCCCCCAATTTACAACCTCAGTTGTCTCATTTCTTCCATTTTATTTGTGGCAACCAACAGTGCCATGGCAGTACTACTACCATACAATGTCTATATTGTATCTTCTGGGCAATTAATGACCCCTCAATTTCAGTGTCATGTTCTCTCAAACATTTATGAATTGCCAGAACTCAGCAGCTGAGGGTTGTCTTGTGATTTACAGTTCTTTTTGGTTTAAGTAAGTAAAAACTTCTGGATAACATCTATTAGTATTCTCTTTTTCTCTGAATAGCGAGCATGAATTGAAGCATTTTGCTATCATCAGATGCTGGGGTTTTGCTGGTCCTTCTACCTTAACTCTCGTGTTCCTCTATAGAGCTTAATCCATACAAACTTTCCTTAGTCCCTCGATCTGTGATTCTCTTTGACTTTAAAAAGGAGGGAAGTTTTAATGTATTACCATGCACTTAGGAAGAAATACTAAGGATTCTTAATTATCAGATGTTTGTAGGTGTAATGCAGGTGGGACCTTGGGTGAGAAGGTGGTGGTGGTCCCATGAAAAAGAATTACAGAAGTTGCTCTGGGAAAGAAAACTGGCACAGAAGAAAAATCTATAACACCTGTGGTATAGTGAGACAGATCCTCAGCTGCCGAGATGAAATGTGGCTTAGTAAGGTCATAGAACATGCTAATGTTTGCATATTACCTTTTGTGCTGAGTAGATGTCAAAATGAGGACAAAAGATTGTAATTGGTATAGAGAGGTGGAAAGGTAGTGCAGCATTGTAAGGGAAGTCAGCCCAAATATGGCTTGTCCTTTTGTCCCCAAAAGTTTTCTCTTTTTGTCCTGAATTTGCACAGCAACTAGGGCAGCTTTGGTCAGAGCTCTTGAGTATTTTAGTATTCAAGGCAAATTATAAATTTGGTGGCTGAATTTACAAACAAAATCTGTTTCTCTGCAGAGTGTGATGCAACAAGCATAGATTAAAATGAGAAACTCTTTGATATGCCAATATATCTACACTGTAAATGTCTTAATGCTGTAAAAGTATAAAAAAAAAAAAATCTAAGTGCAGTGCTGACCAGAGGGATGAGGAAAGCCAGCTGGTGCCATCTTTCTCATCTTTCAAGCTTCTGCTAGTCTCTAACTTAAAGCCTTTCAGGAAAACTAAAACTTGGCATAAGATGGTAGACCTTGTATGGCTAAATAATTTGCCCCCAAATAAGAACAGAGATATGGGAAATAGTCTACTATGAAGGTGAGAGGAAGCCACATTGGAGTTCCACAGGGATCTGTGCTGGAACTCTTAGTTCAAGATGTTAATAGTACGGAAAAGTGGCTGAATAGTGAGGTGGCAATTTTGCAACAGTAAAAAGTTATTATTCGTAGTGATGAGATGAAACATGACCCTGAAGAGTTGCAGAAGAATTTTACAAAAATAGGTAATAAAATGAGATTAAATTCACTCTAGGTAAATTTAATACAAATCAGTTTGCCATGTGTGTTATTAAAGGAATAGAGAAGAAAAGAGAAAACATGTTTATGCCACTGTATAAATCTGTGATGACAAGACAGTGCAGAGTTCTGGTCTCTGTCTTCTCCAAAAGAATACAGTAAAAGTGGGGAAGGTTCAGAGATGATTGACAGGGATCGTCAAAGGTGTGGTATGGTTTTCATACAAGGGACATAATGCAGTTTCTCAGCACTCGTGCTGTTACATTTAACATTTGTACATGTACCAATTTGTTGCGTTCTAACTGTTCCAAGTAAGTGAAAGGAGAACTTGCAACAGAATTGTTTAATGATGCTGCATTAAATCCTTAAACCAAATGTTATTAATAGAAAAATAATTAAGTGCCCCTTCATGCTGAGTGATTATACAATCTATAATCAACTTTCCTTGTTTATGTGTGACTTGCATAAGAAAAACAAGTTCTTGGTCTGCTTCCAAGCCATTTGAAAGCATTGTCTATGCTCTCTTCTCCAGTTCTTTTGGATAGAACAAAATTATTTGCCTTTCCCTGGAGACTTGACTGTGTTGATCCATCACAGATGAGATGTCATTTCAGTAGGTGCAAAGCAACTGAAGAAGTAGAGTATTTCATAAAGCGGGAATTTAATATGGAAGAATGCATATTCTTAGCCTAGTGATTGGGGTTTCCTGCTATTCTTGCTGCTTTCAGACTTCAGTTTCTCATGGATATTACTTAAAAAAAATCATTACTATTTCAGGGTTAGATGAAATATCAGAGTTTTTAAAAAGCAGTCTTTTGTTTTTAACAATAGAGACAATAGGTTCAAAGAGCATACAACTTTACAGATATGTCCCTATTGGGGATTTTTAAAAGACAGTAATTCTGACCAGCTTTTCCATATGCAGATAATTGTTTCGCGTCTCTTGAGTTAAGACAGCCTGTTAGGCTATTGGAGTTGTTTGTTTGCTTTTCAGTGCTTTGAGAAATCCCAGGCAAGTGAATCTGAAGGTATTAAAGATCTAAAAATGAGTATTGGGGAGCTTTTGTTTCAGTGCCATCACTGATACTGCAAGTCTTCATATCCTTTTGGTTTTGGAAACAATTCTCTGGATTAAAGAGCAAGAAACATATGTACTAAAATGTGGTCTATACAGGGACCTCTTTGTAAAGCGTTTTGTATTTAGTGTTACAGTATCACTGTATTTAACAAAATTAGATTGTTTCCTTCTTCTAAAGCATACACAGAAGAAATAAGATCAATTACATCTTTATGATCCGTTCACATGCATTCCGTTTTGCTGCTGATACTGGTCAGTAGATGTTTCCTTTTTAGGGAATGTTTGCTAACACAGCAATGCCAAGATGAGTAATTTAAGTAGATGCTTTTATGGAAAAATGAGAAGCATTTTGAAATTGTAATCCTAAAGAAATTTGAACAAAACATTTTCATTTCCTTCCCTGAGATTTTTTTTTCCCCTAATACCCTAAGCTCTGTTCCCAGCCTGCATTTTAAAATCTCAACAATTTACCTTTCACAGGTGGTGTAGGAACATAAAAAAAAATACTAGTAGCCTATACTGAGTGATATTTGTGAGGGAAAACATAAAGTAGCCTCCGTGAGATGCAGAAGAAATAGCCAGGTACATACTTGTAGAAATGGAAAACCTTTCCTTTCTTCCTTTTCAGGTTATCTGAAACGTTGGGGACTTTCTTATTGTGGTCAATAGTGTTAAATTTCATTGGTGACTCCCTGAATGAAAACCACTTGGTTTTTTCAACAGTGATAAACTTACTGTTTAATATGTGAAAGCCGTAAGAAGGGAATTGCTAAGTAGAAGAACAGTATATAAAGTTTAGTACTGCAAGATACCAGTAAGACTAAAAAAAGAAGGAAAAAAAAAAGATATTTTATTATTGTGAATATTAATGGAATATTTCTAGCTACAGCCCTTACACCGGGATAGTAATTAATGCCTCCAAGTGAAATTCCCAAATGTTTTGTCCTGTGTAGGACATGCTAGCCATAGGGACTGTATTGGGATTTTAGACAACATTGATACCTTGCCTGCCCTGGAACTTTTACTACTGCTGGTCTCGTCTGCCTGTGTCTGCATTATCAGTATTCCCAGCTTTTCAAGCAATTGAAGTTCAATTGCTTCTGTTCTTTGGATTGTTAACTCTTGAAGTTTGGTTGCAGAATGCAGTTGACTTGGAATGCAACCGATTGATCTGTTTGTTTGCTTCGTTCAAGCTTGCAACCATAAGATAAGACTGACTTAGATTTCTCTTTCTCCTGACATAGTGTGGGATGGATGCTGGTGATAGGACCTCACTGTGTGAGAGAGGCCAGATAAGAAGTTGTCAGTAATGTAGTTCACTCAGCACACATGCACTCATACTGGTGTTATCCTCTCCCTGAAGTGGTACACAAGCCATTTCAAAACACTACGTGTCATGTTACAGATCTAGAAGCAACACTTACCAGTGATAGGAACCTACAGGATGTTGCTGTCAATGATAGTGCTTGCCCAGAAGGGTTTGTTGACTGCATTCCTTTCCATTCCGTGGGCAGGCTTAGTTGTAAGCAGTCTTCATTTGGCTGCATGCCTTAGGCTTGACTTTGGGAAGAGGTAACAGAGTTGAGAATTACTTTTAGGCAGCTGTTTTTAATTGACAATGAAGTTAAGCTTCTGTAAATTATCCTACTTCAAACACTGCAAAGTTGATTTTTGCTTTCCTGACAGCATAAATATTGTATTTTTATTTGTGTAATTGATTTGTCAAGATCTTAAGCTTCAATAATTTTGTAGTGATATATAATTTGTAATGATAAAATTAACTGGATGTAAATGGGTATTTGCCTCTGCTGCCTAAGTATTCCACTGATGACTAAAATTTGCTCACATAAGCCGTTTAGTCTGGAATCTTGGAGACAGAGAAATAGGGAGGGCTAAAAAGCATGGAGGGAAGGAAGAGTCCTAATTCTAATGGGAAGTCTTAAACTTATCTTGCTAAACTAAAAGGAGTGCGGAAAACGGGACTGGATTCTTTTTATGGTGCAAAGCCACAGAAGCTATAACAAAGCTACTTAATACTCTCTTTTGAATTGGCTGAAGTAGGTATGTCAGGATTAATGGCTATACGGATCTCTAGATATACTCTGTAGGCTATTTGGTCAGGTGGTGGGATTATAAATAGGTAGGCTTACTGATGTCACCAGTAGCAGAAAGGAACAACAGTGAGCTTGCCATGCACACACACTCCGTCCCTTCTGCCTGCGTATGCTGTTGAAGGAAATCTGCTTGATTTTAATGGAGAAGAAAAACCTGTGTTATCTTGGAGGTAAGCAGAAAAGTAGTGTAATCAATTTTAGCTATTTTTTCCTCTCCTTGTTTAGATGATCAGCAGAATGGCTTCAAAGAAATACTCGTATTATCTTACAGGGGAGTGATTTTGTTTGCTATACGCAGATAAAACTTTGACCCACAGAAATGCTCTGTTGGTGTAAATGGGAATTCTGGAAGTGTTTGTGAAGTGACATGTTTTGCAAGACTAAGGATGCAAATGGTGGTATTTACATAGCATTTCCTTGCTTGTTTGATTGAGCTTGTCCTAACACCTGCTGTGAGGAAAAATATTTTCCAATAATTATATATCTACAGCGGCATTTAAGTCATTGCTCTTTGAGGGAAGGCAGAATTCGGGTGTAGGGCAAGTACATAAATAGCCAGAACTCAAACACAGGCCTGTAAAAAGAAAGAAGAATTAATGTCTGTTGTCCTGTTTTTAGAGAAAGTATGTAATTCTTTTAATCCAACGTAGAAAAGCTTTTTAAATCCTATTTCTGGCTCAAAGATGAGGGTGTATAAGTACCTGTAAATTTATCCATGTGGATGGACTGCTGAAATCGCAGTGGTGCACTTCTGGGTATAGGAGCTATTCTATATTTTACTTCAATTTGATGACTGGGGCTGAGAAGCTCAAATGAGGTTGCTGACATTATTTTAAATGAGGAATGTTGTTATTTCATGCGGGCTCTAAGACTTTTCTGACTTTGATCATCTCTCATCTGATTTTAATCTAAAATTTTGTTGGAGAAAAAACCCCACTTGTTGTTTGTAATAACTTGTAAAGGTGAATGCATGTAGTGTTAAAGATAGTAGAGTCCTTGCTCTGTATTCTGTGTCTTTGTTGAATATTATAAATCACTTTGATTTATCATGCAAAGTATTAAAACAATTTTGTAGTGCCTAAATAGACTACCTAAATAACTGCATGATGCCAAGATGCACTTTGCTTCCAGCAACAAAGAAAGTATTTAAGAAATCTGAACTTCTTGTAAAAGTGAGTATGCTTCTGGCACTGCATCATATGTTAATGTGTTAAAAGCTCAACAGTGAAAAATACAGGGTGTAAACTTGTTGTAGTGGAAGTTGAAAAGGATGAGGGGGTGAATGCAGGTGAAGTACCGTATTCACAGCAAATTCTTCATCAGCATGGTTGTGTAGGG
>NW_010203256.1:33235-45449 GCF_000695765.1 Mesitornis unicolor
CACCCCAGAGCAGGCTGCTGCTGCTGCTGCTGATCATTGTTAGTAAGGTTATAAAGGTTAGTGAGAAGTATACTTCAGCCTTTTGTAAATAATTTTTTCCTACTTTATAGTTAATGCTGAAGTCCTGTACCCTTTTACAGAAAGAGCAGAGGGTTTCTAATGGAAGTAATGGGTCATCCAAACTAGCTTTGGTGCAGGGAGCCAGCTTTTCTTTGAACATAAATCTTCCTACCTTGCCTGTTGCAAGAATTCAGTAAGAAGTGGAGCTAGGGGATTCCAAGTGTGCAGAAGAAAGCAGAGAAAGGGGCTAATGACAGCTCTTGTATGTAGATGGGGCTGAGTTTGGGGAGGAAATAATAGCATTCATTTAGGGCCCTGAATTGCCAACCAATGAGGGATTTTAAGTTAAAGTAGGACAAAGGGGAGGGAGCTTCCACTGTCGGCAGCAGCAAAGGTGGCTATGAAAACTGCTGGTGGGGCTTATGCTATGAAAGAGGGTGGGACAGGACTTCTGGCTGTGCTTCATACCACCCACCTCCCCTCACATGGTGCATAAGAGCTCAGGCTTGGGCTCCAGCAGTAGTACTGATATTTGAGGAGGTAGTAAATGCAGCTCTGTTCCTGAAGGTAAGAGGGCTTCCCATTTTGCTTTCTGAGCAGTTTTCAGGGAGGGGAATGAGTTTGGAGGAAGAAGCTGTGAAAGATGAGCAGGAGAATCTGTTGGCAGGTAAGGTACTTAAAGCATTTCTTCTTAGTTTTGCAAGGAGTGTTAGCCTGAGGTGGTTGGTGCTTTTCGGGGAACTAAAGCTACATTGCTCACACTTCAGGAGAAACCTCTTTATTTCATCCTAGCTTTCAAGAAGCTTCTGCCAAGATGCTTCTCTTGCAATCTAGTAAAGAAAATGCTTTTTTTAGTACAACTTCTTAGCCTGAACTTAACCTTTTATCTCTTTCATTTTCTTTTCTGTAATGAACTAGAGTGCTTTGTTTGCTGACTCTCTATCTGTTCTTCATATGTTACATAGCATGTGTGTGTGTGTATATATATAGAAATATTATTATAAATATTTTATAAACAAGAATACATTTTATTTTTATAAATAAATAAAGACATATATATTAAGCTGCTTGCTCAGGTTAGAAAACTTTTCCTGCTTCCCGTTCCCTTCCGGTGCTTAATGTCATGTCTGTTCTCCAATTTACTAAACCCTCCTGTTTCTTGGTTATACAAATGTACAAAACATGTTGAAGCGTTACCAAACTGTAGGTAGTTGAAGGACATAACTGCTAAGACAGTTTTTCTTGTTTTGTTTCAAACACCTGCATGCAAACCACAAATCAGCTGCAGTGCTTTCCAAAGCTGTATCCCTGTGCATGGCTCAGTTATTCTTCTGTAGCTGAAGTTTCAGCTGAGAAATGGAACTGTCGCAGTTGCACCCAACCTTCTATGGCAGCTAAAAGGAAAAGGGAGTTAAGCTTGTCTTCCCTGTTGTTACTGCAGAGCTTTCTAGCTGCTGTCCTGCATTATTTTATCTGTTACCCTCCCACACCTACACCCTCGTACCTATATTTGAGGTATGCGTATATGTGAGGAAAACCAGAAGGGTCCATATTAGCCTCTTTCCTGACTGCTGTGATACCTAGTGGCTCTGCTTTTCCTTACCTTTCCCAACTTCTAAGTCCATCCAGTGCCTGCCTCTGGTGTTACTTCTAAAGCATGATTTTGAACAGTCGAGAAAAGCAGCAGCAGAAAAGCTCAGATAGATTGACAATTCTTACCTCTATTGATGTTCAGAATAGCAGCTGAAAAAGCTATGAGCAGAGCTAGGTGTTTCATCTGCAGGCTTTGAAAAGACAGTGGTGTTATACCTGCTTTCATGACTAGAAGGTAGCGGCCAGAAGGGCAGATTCAGGTTTTGCTCTGTTTGGGAGCTCTTAATTGAACTTTTCTTACTGGTCATGAGAGAAAAGCATCTGTTATGAGCATCCTTTTATATCAGTTCTTGAAAAAGATTTGAGTGTTTGTTCCTCGTGGAGGTAACGTACATTTGCTCGAATTTTAAGCATTTGCTAGATTTATTAGTGTATCAAAGGTTAAGCTCCCTCTTTCAGTTCAAGCTGCTCTTTGTTTTCTTTTCCTGTTTATTCAGCCAGTTATATATTACTCAATTACTGTTACAGATTTACTGCTTTCTCTTCCCTGCTCTGCTTTCTTTCTGTCAGGCTGTTTTCATAACTGTAAATAGAATAAAGGCTAAGTGAGTCATACAAAGTTTTAATAGTTTTGGATGTCATTCAGGTTTTTTGTTCTTTCGTTTAGTAGTAAATCTGGGTTATTTTTTGTAATTGATACTTTGTGAAAATATTGCAAACAGGTATAAGTATCTGCTTACTGCAGAGGTATGTTGCACATGGACGGGCCAAGTTTGTATTTGTATTTTGTTAGCCCTATTTACTTCAGAAGTTTAAGTTATTAACCTCCTTAGAAGTAACATAATTGGAACTAATTTTCCACTACACTTCTTTTTTGTTTGTTTGTTTATTTTTAGGAAAAATAGAAATACTTCTTTTAGCACAACAGAATGTGCTGTGAAGGGATGTTTGTATCAGAACACATTTCTGTAATTCCTCAGTAACAATAATAAACTTTATGCTAATTTGTAGCATGACGTATTTTTTATCCTCTGTTGCCTGCTAAGATTCTGACCTCTCTTGGCTGTCTTCCTAACAGCAAGGCAATTCTTATGCCTCAAGAGAAGCTAACTGTGTTTTGTTGGGTGGTGTAAGACAGCACTAAGTCAGTGGCTATCTGTGCTCAGGAGTTGGCTCATCTTTCATAATAATAGTTAGGATTTGGCTTTGAATTGCAATTGGTGAATAATTTTTCTACAAGAGTTTTAAATTTATATTTGACTTAATTATGTTACATAAGCTTATACTGGAATTGGTGGCCCTTTAACACTAAAAGGGGCACAATTAAAAACATGCCCGTACCATAGAGATTTGTGTTTACGTTGCCTCTGACTCTCCCCTTTTGCCTTGACATAAGAGAAAACATTGCATGAATTATGGCTCAAATAGAGTCTCTTCTGTTTTCAAGGCTGCCACTGCCATGGGGACAGACAATCAGATGGGCAAGTGTCTTGTTCCAAATGGTCTGGAGAGAACTGGAGGATTCATTTGCTGCTTTCTTGCTTTTAGTGTGAACCAGACATCCAAAGATTCCATTAAGCTTTCACCTTACTGTCATGGTTAACGTCCCAGTCCTGTGATTTATTTCTCTCTAGGATAAGACTTTTAAAAAGAAAAAGTCTTTTCTTCAGAGCTATGAGGCTAGTTAGGGGGGGATTCCAGACATCCCATTGACTAGGAAAAGCTTTCTTCTAGCAAGAGCTTTGAAAATGTGTCTTGATTCTCAGGATGTCTTATTTATGGACATTTATGAAAAGAGTGGAAACGTAGGTATTTTACTCTTCTTTTTTTTCTCTTCTTTTGTTGTAGCAGTCATATGAATATAGGCATGAGTAAGACAGCATCTGCAAATGATTTGTTGTTTGCTGAAACCTCACTTGATAAACCCTTAATCTTCAAAGATCAGTTTATTAATAATTTGATCACCTGTAGCATTACTACTGGCATGTCAGTTGGTGTATCAGTTCCACAGTAAATTTTTATTTTGGGAGAGCTATTTACCCTATGCATTTCCAGTACCATCTTAAGTAATATCTTTAAAATTCCAGTAGTATGTGCAGTATCAGTCTCCTTTCAGGCTTAGGAATCTGTATAGAGAAATGCATTATCACAAAAGATTTAAGAATTGTCCATGTTTGTTTCTCTGCCTGGAAATTTAACTTAAAATGTGTTTCTGAACTTTGCTTTTTTGGTACCTATTGAGCCACCTGGTAGACACACTATCCATACACTATAACCTCAGAATCTTCCCCAGATAACTAAGCAGATGAGTTTAGAACCTGAAAGCTCCTATTTCTCTATGGAGCAGGTACAGCAAATATTTTTCCTTTATTTTGTCCTATGATCTTAGAGATATTTTCCAACCTTAATGATTCTTTGATTCATGTATCATAAGCCTGGCTTGAAGGGATAACCTAAGAATCGACAGTGCTTGACTCTCATTGGTCCATACCTTGATCTTAACATCCAACTGGTGCTTTTTTTATTGTAGAAATAGAGATAGACTGTGTATCCAACAGTGATATTGATTTAGAGATGAAAGCCTTTTTTCAAGGCTTATAGGCATGCTATAGATGCTATGAGGCCGGTACAGCAAAAACTTGGGCTGCTTAATGTTAAGGCATTAGAATACTACAGTCTGCTACAAGTAATTTAAAAGGAAACTTTTTGTAGTACTTCTGGCAACCTAAATTTTGTGTAGAAACCTGTGTGCCTGATAATGACTCAGGCAAGATGAATAGAATGTGACATTTCAACTAGCAAACTCCAGTTAAAAATTATTATTTTAAGCTGCACCCAAAAGACAGGTGTTTTTCATGAGCAACAGCAAGCTGCTCTTAGACCGAGATTTAGGCTCTGATGTTCTTACAGACCACCAGCCACAGGCCTAAGTATGAAGTTCAAACATGCCATTAGCGGGTGGGAAGAACTGTTTCCACTTCAGAAACTGTTCATTATGGTCTGCTGATACTTTAAAAACAAAATTATAGGTCTTCTAATAGACAGAACAAATCTTCATGTTTTGGAATTGCTTTTCTGTCACGTACCAGACATGGTCTTAGGAATTGTGATTAAGAAAACTATATTGTTTTAAGATTTTCATTAAAAGATGAATGTGGACAATGTATTATAGTATTAGAGAAGCAGCAGCATACTACTGAGGAGTCTCTTTTCAGTGATCAAAATGTAGTTATGTGAAAACAGAGTAATAAATGTCCAGAAAAAGAGACAATATTATCAATTTTGTGATTCTTTGTTTTTAGATTCTTGGCAAGCAGTGCTGGAATTGAAAGCAAAAGTTGAATGTGCCATTCAAGACTATCTTTTGTTTTTAATTTCCTTGTAAAAGAAAAGTTTGTAAAAGAAGTGAGGAACAAAGAAGTTTGGTGTATACTAACAGCCATAGAGCTTAATGTAAAGATTCATGCTGAGTCTATTTCAGGATTGTAGACCTATTTCATGTATTATGAAAAGGTGAGTGAAAGCTGGGAGTGGTTGTGATGCTTTTGGTTTCTGTCATTCTGTGATACTTGTTTGAGGTGAGTTGTCTGGACTCTATAGTTCAGTTGCCTTTAAAACAGACATACAGCAACTAAGAGCAGTTTCTGGTTTTCTGTCACATTTGCAGCATTTTGGGGTTGTTGGTTGGTAGAGTTGCTTAGTTTCGCTAGTCAGTAGTTTACTTCAAGCTTGGTTCTTGATCTCCTTGCAGGTTGTTGTGGTTTGTTTTCCTAGTTTATCTGAGCCTTTTCCACTGTTCAGATGTTCATTTGTCTTATTCTGTACGTGCAAGACCTCTACTGCGTAGTGCCCACTTCCTGCTGTGGGATATTATGGTATGAATTCTGTTTTGTAGCAGCTTTAGGGCAAACCAGCACTGAACATTTGGAACTGACAGCAACTCTGAAGAAAATAGGAGGAGTTGAGATGTTATATTAGTCTCTGTATGGTTTATTTGACATTCTTTATCTCAGAGGTTTTCTTTCATCTAGAGGTGCTCCTAAAAGCACATTCTTTTCTGCAGTCATTGTTCTCCATTAGATTTGACTCATGCCTTGGAGTCTTATTCAAAGGACTGTTAGAGCTAAATTGGAACGATGCAACTGTAAAGGTAGCAGAAGGTAAGTAAATTTAGGGACTTCCTATTCCAAGCCCTGATCAGAGAATCTAAGCAGTAAAGTATAAGTTGCCAGTGAGTGTGCCATAACACAAAATGTGTTGTATAGAAGCAACTGTACCTTCTCTGGCAGGAGGGTTTTGTGAGTGCTTTTTTTTTTTTACCAAACACTAAAATACATAGACTTTTGCTGATACTAGTTAGTACTAAATTCAGATGCTGACTCACAAGAGTGGAGAGTGTTTTGATACAACTATAGCATAACTTTTGACTTCTTGATCTAAAACTTTAAGTGACTGAAAACATTCCAGAATTTGTTTCAAGCAGCTTGTTAGAAACATGGATGTATGGAGCAATGCAGGGACAGTGCAGCAAACAGCAGTGAAAGGTGGTTAAGATGTTGTGTAGTAGTTACAGGTGATGTTCTTCCATTTTCTAATTGTAACAGTCATTAAGGGAGAGAATCTCAAGATTATAACCTTATCTCAAGTTTATAAACAAAAAAGTTTTGAAAAAAGTTAGAAGTGTTTTGGTTTTTTTTGTGAGAACAGTTCCAGTTCATTGGGCAGTGCAAAGCAAAGGACTTCCAGTCAGTTCTTTTTCTGTCAGCTTCAGGCTTGGGCTAGAAGAAGCCAGAATGGGAATGGATGAATCCAGGATGTGAAAGAAAATTTTCACTGAAAATGAGAAAAACAGATAACTTTGTGTTGTGGTATGAAATAGATGTAGTTTTAAAGATAGTAAGTGGATTTAACATCAGGTACTGCAAAATGGTAAGATGTGTGCTTGCAATAAACGTGTGCATATGCTGTTGTAGCTGAACGTACTATGACACTGTTGACTTTAGTTGATATCGTGCAATGTTTCCATGTAATGATGAACTGATAATTTAGGGACTCAAGAATGTTCTGCTCTTTGGTAAAGGGGAAAATAGAAGTTCACATATTGTAAGATGTTAACTGTTAAGGTTTTGTTTTTAAATACAGATTTTTAATGAAATTTCTAATGAAAATATATACCTTATTACACATTACTTACTAAATTCTGTGTTTTCACTGATCTCTGGAAGTAGATTTTTTGCTTTAAGAGACTGAAGGTCAAGTATCGGATCATAGGAAAAAAAGCTTCACGTGCATAGAAGATAAATCCTGTGTTCATATATAGGCTATTTTATGTGCTCATGGAGGTAGGGATGGAAAGAGTAACAGTCCTATTTCTTGAATGTTTCTGTTTCAGCCTGTCTCAAGGTAATGTGGAGTGGCAACAGGAGCAGCAGTGTATTCCAGTTCTCAAGCTAAAAAAAAAACAAACTCCATGTTTGTAGATATGTCAATGCAGTTGTTAGTATTCAGATTAAGAACAATGGAAATGAAAATCGAGCTGCATTTCACTAAAGGAAAGAAAACACAAATATCATGGGTAATTATACTATAGATGAAGCCGGCCTTTCAGGCTGGCCTGCAGACAATAGATTCTATTGTAAAATAGTCGTGTGTTTGGTTACGTAGTTACCAAGTCCCAATTTGGGAGCTCCAAGTTGCAAACTAACTTAAAGTGTGGCTTACCGAACATTTATGTCTTATGAAAAATCCATTCTGTTTGTTGCTTTTTTTTTTAATTCCCCTAAAGAGTTTGTCTCTGTATATGCTCTGTAACATATAGTGGTGATTTTTCGAGTGACTTGCATTGATAACTTCAGTCATTTGCTGGACTGTGGTGAGTAGATCAGATAGCGATGCTGCAGTTGTCTCCAAGCTTTTTCCTAGCAAGTAGTGTTGTAACTTGAAGGTGTGCAGCGGTGATGCTGTGACACCACCATCCTCAAAGAGGGAGCTCAGTAAACAGGAGGAAAGTTGATACTTTCACGATCTTTCCTTAGTGTAGAAGATAAATTTGTTCTGTTGAGTATTGAAGATGAGTATTCAGCTGGGAGTGCTTACAGGTGAAATTAGGGTCTGAAATATTTTGTTTACCTGTTGGCCAAAACTGCTGTATCATTGTAAACAAGACAGATTAACGTACTTAATATGGACGTGAACTCTTGTTCAACTGTTTCTTGGTTGAGCAGATGATGTGCAAGGTTTTGGCTGTGTGCTGCTATGGTGTAGCCGTAAAGCAGTGTTACTGTAGTAATCAAGTAAGCATTACAGTAATTGCCTGTGGGGAGAGGCCAAAGGCAAGAAAAGCTCTAGAAGAAGCTCTATTGCCATGGGCTTTTTCTTCTCGTGACTGGTCTTAGTAGCACTAGATCCTTTGCTGGCTTTGAAAACAAAATGAAGTGCTGCTTGCACTTTTGGCATATATGATTTTGTAAAGTTTGATATAAAAAAATGTGTAGTGCTCTTTGTATAAACTGGTGTTCTTTGTGGTGTCCCATAAGTCAAATCAACAAAGTCTATCTGTTGTGGAGTAGATGTTTTTTATTGTACTGTGTTTAATGAACCTTTTCAGTACCTGAGAGATGACTGAATTGCAGATGAGGGTCCTTATGACCTTTCCTGCCCTAGGTATAGAAAACTTGAGAGACAGTTCTGATATTGGAGGTTGGAGAGGGCTATCAAGCTGTCTTTGTGTAGTGTCTTATGCAGTTGTGTTCAAAATGGGAAGTTAAGTGCTGTGAACATTGATATGCCTTGATATCAAGACTTGAAGATGTAGATTTTTTTTTTAATGCTGTAGCCTTTGGTTGTGCATAAATCTAGCAGATAGATTTCCTCTTTTTTTTTTTTCATACTTTTTTTGGGGGGGTGAAAGTGATCCTTATCAAAAGGAAGTGCTGGTGATAACTGGAATATCCAGATCACTGTCAGTTCAAGTATTTCTCATTATTTTAAAGTGTCTTCCTGTAGTTACTGATAGTTAAAAATATACTGCTTGTAACTTTCTAACAGGGATTTTCTGAAAATAAAATAAATAGATGCTTTATTTATTTATTGTGCCAGACCTTTATTTTAAAAAGGGCTTCCACAAATTCAGATCACAGACACTAATATTTTTTAAAGTATTTATTTAATTTTTAATTTTTTTTGCAAGCAGGAAATATGTAAAAATACAGCAGCTTCACTATTCTGTAGAAATGGGATCTGAAGCACATAAAATGTTGACTTTATAGCCTTGCATTTAATTTTAAAAGATATATTGTTCTTATTAACAAGATGATGAAGATTTCTCTCTGCATTTGGCTGAAAAAATTCTTTAATGTCAGTTGATGGGGCTGGGACCTGTGGAGACAGGGAAGGATTGAGGACCCACATTGTGTAGGATACTGCAGCACAATTTCCAGAGTTCTTATTAAGAGTTGTGGCCTTATTTGGTTAAAACTCCTCTTTTGACTCCCTCTGTGTTGTAGCTATAATAAGCTATACTTTGATTCTTCCAACAGCTTTCCTTTATAGTAGCCATGAAAACAAAGAGTGTGTTTTTGGTTGTTCTAACCCCTTCCAGTGTTTACTTTGAAAATTAGAATAGGTCTGCTTAGCTCCTAGCACATCTGGAAGCTATCTGAACCTGAAAGATGCTGTGACTGAGACCATTTACTGAACACCTTTTTTCTTACCTCTAAAGTGTTATTTTTATATGATCTGGAATTTATTCTCTTTGTTATGGTTGTATTTTGTCTTACTAAATATCAAGAGGTTTCTTTTTTTCAGGAGAGGAAACTGTCTTAACCACTGTGCCTTTTTAGCAAATTCATTAAAAAACAGCAACCATCCTGGTTTGCTGAGTACCTGGTAGAGGTGAAGAGGCAAGAGAGAACTGGGCTTTTGTTTGTTCCTTGCAATGGATAAGTGTTTGAAGTGGTGGCATAGACTTTGAGTTACTTGGATAATGCTGGTTTTACTTGTTGGTGTTTGAATAAAATGGTGTCTGGTGGATGCCTTTGTGAGAGAAATCACTTGTATCATCTTCTTGAAAGCCCCATAGTGCAAAACAGGAGCGGAGGGTTTGTAGGTTAAAACTACCTCTGCAAGTGTATTTCCACCATCTTGTCACTTGCTGTTTTGATCTGCACCTATCGATGTACTCATGTTAACCTGAATTGTTCTTGCTACCCAACACCAGCTTTGGGGCCCTGGGAGTACAGAGCTTCCATTACCTGTCAGACAGCCTATCCTATGGCGAGGCAGAGACACAAACTCAAGAAATGCAAAAGCTGTTACAGCTGACCAAATGTAAATACTTTGGGCTAAGAATAAAAGATTGCAGAATTGGTGAAAAAAATTAGAAAAAAGAGACATGGTATCTGGAAACAGAAAATGAAAGTATTGAGATCCCTGTCGTTTAATAAGAGGTTGCCAAAAACTCAGTATAACTTCTGGGTAATTGGAGATTTTTCCTCCTTTGTGTGGGACAGGAGGCGTAAGTGTAACTAACCATAAAGAACATGGAGATGTGCTCGAGGTGGGCAGGGTACATAGCTCTGGAGTGGTGTAGGTGGGGATTCAGCCAGCTGCATTAGACTGACCCTATGTGTGTGTGGTGTGTGTGCATGTATTCTTTAGAAATACATAGAACTTCATCTACAAAGCTGTTTCACACAAGTTCTGATGAGCATTTTAACAGTTCTAGCTGTACTGTGTAAGTTAGACACTGTATAAATAAAGCCACATTTTACTGATGTGGACTGTACATTTATTGCTGTGAGATCGAATGCTCTCTCCAGTGATAGTAGAGTTCCAGCAATGAAATTGCATTTGTCTGCTTAATAGCAAATAGAGTCATCTAGCATTTGCAAACAGATCTTTCTGTGGCATGTAGTCTTCAAGGATTAAATTCTGAGTTCAGTTGTATCATTTAATGGTCTTTTGAAGTCCGCTGAAGATGGAATAATGAGTATAGAAGGGAAAAAGCAGGACTGCTTCCATTTGACTTTGGATTTTTTTTGTTGCATTAATAACATGTTGTAGGATGAGGTTTTAGGTTGTTTTTTTTTTTTTTTTTAAATAGCTGTATTGATGTTCTGTCCTGGCTGACAATTTCTTTTAGCAGTTTTATGAAAACTAAAAATCATCGGGGAGAGGGCATGGGGGGGGGGAAGGAAATGGGGGAGAAGTAAAAAGAAGTTTGATTCATACATCTTGCACTGTTCACATCACCCAGAAACAACCCAGGCGAGTTGCTGTAGAGATCAAAGTTGTATTTGCAGCTAACTCCACACACTTCAAATTGTACAGAGTGCACCGAAACTGACTGAAAACATTAACAGAGAGGAGGTATAAGTTTTGATGGTGAATCCTCACTGAGCCTGTTAGGAGGTCTGCGAGCGCTCCTGATTAGCTCCGGGAGGCTGTGAATAGTTAATTATTCAGCAGAGAGTTCTGAAGTTCAGAACTCTAAGCACTTTCAGCAACAGATCGGTCATGTGAAGTCTCATTACACAGTCGTCTCTGCTCTGGACCTTGTTTGCTCTCCATTGTGAGTGACTTTAAACTTTGTTTTCCCAAGAAAGTTGAGTGCTTCTAATTGTTGTCGGCTGGATCTTTTGGTTTAGTTCTGTAGGACAATTACAGAAGTTAATTTTTTTGGTTATGTTTAAAGTAAACAAACTTTGGTACAGCTCCAGAATCTAGATTGCAAGCATATTTTTGGAACCTCTGTGTATTATGTTTGAAATGTATTTTAACTTCCTGTGAATGTGGCTCCATTCAAGCTTTTTAAAAGAATGTTTACAAGAAATTTAAAAGTTCTCATGAGGTAATGTGTCTCTAGAGTGTGTTTTGGTTCGTTTCTAATGGTGAAATTCTTAATAATAGTAGTTCCTTTTTCTTGTGACAAGATCAGTGAATTGAGGAAAGTTATTTGAATAAAAGTGGATGCTGACTGTACGTTGTGGGACATGAGAGTCCTCCCTTCAGAATTTACTTTAACATAAATATATTAAGAGATGTAGAGATTTTTTCTTTTATACTATTTTCTATCTTCTTTTTTTTAAGTGAAAGAAGTAAAACTTATTTATGGACCACACTTTGCATTCAAGAATACACTGGTTTGTCACAAAGATGGGAAAGGATAGTGAGAAAATTAAAATAGGAAATCAGCACAGATGACGGGAAAATATGAAAGCATATTGTGACTGAAATGTCAAGGAATGTTACAACATGGTAGTATTGGTTATATTGCTATTTTATTACTGTATAGAAGTAAATAGACTAGAGCTGGTAGGATTTGTTTGAATGGTTATTAATAATCAAAAGAAAAATTTAGATAGCAAAAGTGTGATTATTCTCTTGCCATCTATCCTATATATTAAACATGCTGTCAGTGCCATTTGGCTTCATACTGCATAGTACAGTATTTCTGTTTATACTAATCCAGTAAATCTGTCTGGAGAATGCATAAATAGGGTCCTTTGCATAACCCAAGGGAAATAAAAAGTAATTAATGTACTTCTAGAAATATATATAT
>NW_010203257.1:0-9328 GCF_000695765.1 Mesitornis unicolor
CCCACGCCGCCACGCCCTGCCTCGCCACGCCCTTCCCCACCGCCGCAGGGGGACCCCAGGGCCGAGCTCCAGTACCTGGAGCATCAAAGCTCCAAATCAAAGCACCCGATTCCAAAAAGGTGCCTTTTGGCGCAAGTCACTTACAATCATAGAATGGTTTGGGTTGGAAGGGACCTTTAAGATCATTTGGTTCCAGCCCCTCTGCCATGGGCAGGGACACCTCCCACCATAACAGGTTTCCTGTAGGCCCCCTTCAGGTACTGGAAGGCTACTGTAAGGTCTCCCCAGAGCCTTCTCTTCTCCAGTCTGAACAACCCCACCTCTCTCAGCCTGTGCTCATACGTGAGGTGCTCCAGACTTCTGATCATCTTCGTGGCCCTCCTCTAGACTTACTCCAACAGCTCCAGGTCCTTAGTAAAATAACTTGTCCTCCCACCTTGTTCCCTCCTTCTCCCTTTTGCTCACTGGGGGAGACTAAAGAAAACTTTCCAGGGAGGCATCAGCCCGGGGCTATCGAAGCACATGAGCTGACAGTGGCAATAAGATGATTAAAAAGTAGATAAAAGGTCAAGGTTTGGGACTATGGAGAAATTACAGCAGTAATTATGCACAGCCAGTGCTCTTCCTGTGTCCAAATCTTCTCCAAGGCAATGCAAACCAAGCTAGAAAGACATGACAAAAAAGAGGGCAAGATATGAAAAAATGACACTACAGAGAAGGCAAACCCTACAGGAGATGATTTCAGAACCACCTCTTCTCCACAGATGACTTCTCTGAGTGGCCTTGCCCCTTCTTTGTGCTCCTTGTGCCTTAGCTCAGGCAGTGGAGTGATCACAAGTCAAACAGGCAGTGGCATTTGCCTACTGCTGATATACACCAGCTTGCAAACGTTGCAAAATCTTGGGCATCAATTGGCCCTATGACAGACAATGGGTTTTTTACACCCAATTCTTCCTCCCTCTCCAACCCTATTTAAAGATTAAGCTTCCCCATACTCAGCATATATTGTGTATACATCTTTCGCCTCGACTGCAGCAATGACAGGCTCCCTCTCCAAGCCAGCCAGTTCGCGTTTTCCTGTCCCTTGTTGGCAGCAGAGAAGGGTGATGAAAAGTGGATCTTTTTACTACAGCTGAAGCATTTAAAAGCTTAACCAAATTTCAAAATTATATTCAACTCTATGCATAAATGATGCATGTATTATCTACATGCACGTGTGCTTCCCCCAGTATTTATACAAATTTTCTCCCCGAAATCTTAGAATACTTTTCATTACTAATGAAGCACACAGAAGAATGCTTCATTAAGTAATGTAATAAATGGCTTATTAGAAGCAAAACTAAAGCTCCCATGCGGAACTGTTAAAAGAAAGTCTGGATTCTGCTCGGAGCTGTGTGCAGAGAGATCTGCAAACCAGCACGGAGCTCTACTGAAACCATCGATGCCTTTTCCATGTAGAGCTGGGACCTCAGTTGGAAAGTCTCCAGATGAATGTCCAAGGAAATTAGCAGCCAATGTTGCTAGTGGAAGCATCCAATTTAAGAGCATATGACAACTCTTTTGCAGAAAGAAACGTTTTGAGGTGAAACTGTCAAAGACCAGTTCAGACCTAGCCCAAGAGCCAACTCTGAGGATGAGGAGTATTGCCACAGCCCCCCTCTAGTCATCGAGTTGTCTTTGAGGTTTTGTCATTGGTGAAAACCACCTGTTCTGTTGCTATGAAAAGCTGCCAATGGCATGTGCGAAAAAATAATGGCAAATTAATTTTGCACTTGGAAAGCAGAACAGGATGCATCATCTCACAGCTTTATTCTCTTAGCCTTTGGTCCGCATGAGAACAGCTCTGTGGCCTGTGCCCCAGCTCATTGCTTCACCTCCCCCAGAGCATTTGGAGCAAAGCCTGACAACTAATCAAGGTTTCCTACCCCCCCACACCCCCTCAGTGCACATCCCCACCACTGAGCCATGTCCTCCTCCTCCTCCAGCATGAACCCTTTTGGAGCTCCTGCTTGGCAATAACCATTTTGCCCACATGAATACATTTACACCATGCTCTGGGATTACCTGTTTTGCCTCTGACTGCTGCGATTTGCATGACTCATTTGCAACATGAAGTGCTAAATGGACTTCCTATGCCTTTTTTTTTCTGCATATGAGCAATTATGAGGGAATCTGAGGCTGGTGAAGGAAAGCCCTGCTTACACAATGACACCTGTGCCATAGCTGTCAGTTCATGTGGTTTCAGAAAGGCAGCAACACCAGAAGCTCCATCAGAGCATCACGTTTGCTCCAAGACAGGGCTGCAGATGTACTGCTGGATCGGGAGGGAAAGGACAACCACAAAAATGGATTTTTTTTAGCAGGTTTTGCCAGTATCTGGGATCATCACACTGGCAAGCACCTGAATTCCCATGGCTGGGATCTCATTTCTTTTGTTGGCAACTCGACCAAAGGCTCAGTTTTCAGGTTAAGAGGAGCACCTTGCATCGCTCCACAGCGACTCCCCCACTCCTCTGGGAGAGCTGACGAGCTTCAGCAGGTGGAGAGTTCTTTTCTCTGGGTGGAAACTTCTTGCCATACTGTGCACCTCGAATAGCAGGGGTGGATGGCAGGAATGAAAGAGGAAATCCGGAGAAAGGAGGGAATTCAGCCTTTTGGAGTAAAGCCAAGGGAAGAAGGTTTATACCATTACTCACATGCCTGTTAAATCCCATTCTGAACGCTCCAGTGTGCACAGACTGTGTGCACTGCAGTAAGTTTTATTCAGAGTGGGAGGGACTGAAAATCCCATTCCTAGTGGAAAAGATGTGGATATATGAAAAAGGGGAGTGGAGAAGAAAGGGGGGAGACTACCTTACTTGGTCGATGTGCCAGGTTAGCCAGTCTTTGAATGGTCCATATTCCTTAAGATCAGATAAAATTCATCCTCAGGATAACCCTCAACATTAACCCCCCTGGAAAACATCCAAAAATATGTACATTTATATGCACCACACACATACGTATGCATTTACATTTCTCCATTTATTTTATTTTTTTTATACTAGCTGGAAGCTTCCCTTCCCAGATGCAATGCCAACATATACGCCCACAAAAACATACACTTTTGGTCAGCATTTGAAGGTCAAGTAGAGCACTGCTTATCCACTGGGTGAGGGAAGCTGAGGCTTAACATGGGGTGACCCGTCCTCTGCTCAGCAGATCACCCTGTTGGGCAGAGCAGCTTCACGCTGCAGCTCTGTGCTGGCTCCCATGAGCTGTCTGGCAAGTTGCTGCTTTCTGCTACATGCTGGTTTTTTATTATTTTTTTAAACCATTTTCCAGTTATTTCGCAGCACTGCTCCCCTTTCTGCGCATGGGCTGTCATAGCTAGAAATATGCCTTCAGTCCTGTTGCCGAGGTGTTCAGCGGAGGTGATGGCAAGGGCCTGCTCCTGGATTGGAAGCACCTGGGTGCTGCCTCTTCACAAATGCCACAGATCAAACCCAAGTTTTTACCAAAGAGGTTTAAAAAAGGAGGACTAATCAGAACCTGAGCATTTCCTTTAGGCAGTGGAAGTGAGACAACTCAGCAAACATGGGCTTACTCTACAGTGGTTATCTTTCCTCAGCTGTATCACAGCAAAGATCAGGGCCAGAACTTGGAATTTCCTCCTTAGTGGACATACACAGAAAAGTGATCTTATAAAATTTGTGTAAATATAACTTAAGATTAATTCAATTTTAAAAAGTTAAACAAGTCTTTCCTGAGTTCTGTGGGGACCGTTTGAAGCCCATAGGAGACCAAGAAAGTGAGAAAACAAATCAATCACTTTTTGAAGCACAAACTGTAGGGAGACGAGACACACAAGTGTTATTTATTCAACACAAAGTGAAACATGCTTTTGTTTCTAATTACCACCTCCTCTGGATCATCTTGCTTTGGTTAATCTCAGCAAGCTTTATAGAGAGGAGGAAGCCACCACTGGCTCCATTTTGCAGACCAGGAATCTTAAGCATGGAGAAGAGTCAGCCAAGTTCACCAGCACACCATGAGCAGGACAAGACCCAGGAGCTCATTTCCTCAGTCCCTGCCCAGTGCTCTCTCTCTGCAGGACATGGCTAATATTAAATGGTGAAGATTTACTACCCAAATCACACCATAAGAGGTGTCACAAGCTGCATTCGGACACCCTTCCTCCTGCCCAGCAATGGGAATCAGCCTGAGAAACCAGTATCAAAATTCAGCCTTGAATTCAGAGGGCAACATGCTTTTAAAGAACAGCATGTACTGGCGGGTGAGAGGTAGGGAGGCTGACAGCTCGTCACCCAGCATTTCTCCATTGTGTGTGGGTTTCTTTTTTTAATCACAGACTCCCCGCAGCATCGCCCTCTGTGTGATGCTTTAAAGGTAACACTGAGACCTGGGGAGAGTCGTAACCACTCCTTAATCACCACTCGGTGTTTTGTATGCTTGGAGGAACTGAGCACAGCTAAAACTAAGCTGAGGGTAACTTCCCCAATCAGTCACGGTCTAGTGATTTTACCCTAAAAATTTTATGTATGGTTGATACTGCTAAGAACTGCCCAGGACCAATAGTTCTGGCAAATGAAATTGCCTGTTTGGCAAGCAAGGGGCACCGAGGAGCAGCAGGAAAAAGACAGCGGTCACAATAACCTCTGAAACGATGAGAGCAAAGAAGTGGGATGCAGACCTTTAAGGACAAAGTAAACCCCTTCTCCCCCTCACCTTGCAAGAGAAAGCACCACAGATCTTCATTCAGGGACAGAAACCAAATTTTGTGAGAAAGAGCTGCTTCATCACCTGCTGTGTCTGAGGAGGAAGGGAATAGATAATATGTTCTGGTGCTAGAACCGGACTCTGCCTGGGAGAGCTGCTCTGCTACAGCACTGCACGGGGACTGCGTGTGCCATGGGACAGACCAAAAAGACTGGATAGGCAAAAAATAAATCTCTCCTTCCAATTGCTTTTTCTTGTGATTGTGATGGTGGTAGGCAGCAAAGACAATCAATCCTTAGGTTAAAAGCACCAGAGTTGAGCTCAGGAGAGGAACTTTTATTTTTTTTTTCTTTCATTGCCGTTTTTTTTGCTGCTTTAACCTCTTTAGCCCAAACCTAAGGCATTTCTGAGCCACACATTTAGTGCAGGCCAGGGTGTTCCAATTTTCATGGTACACTGCCTTCCCAAACCTCTAAAGCAGCCTTCTTAAAAGGCCTTGAAAAGGAGTGCACCAAAGCCATCTGTCATGCCCGCATTTTCAGTTCAGTAAAGCTGGAACTATTACTTCCATCACGACTATTTCCCGTGGAGGATAAGCTCTTGGTTGCTATTTTATGGATGCATGGTACTCATATACAAGGTCCCTTTCCTAGCAGAAAACCGGTGTAATACAAATGACTATATCATTCGTGAAGCCAGCTCTGCCCAGGGTCATTTTCACATCAGCACTAGGCCATCCATCGCCAAGCTCCCTGGGTGGCCAGCAAAGCCCCAGTCACCGAACTGGAAGAAATTAGGTATTTTGTTTGTCCATGTCTACTCAAAGCAGCAAATGTCAGCTCTGTCCCCTGGCTGGCCGCTGTGTCTGGGCTGCGGGGCATAACCTCGACTGCTTGCACAGGCAGAACACAGCTTCTGAAATGCTGGAGAAAGCTCCTGAGCTATCTCAGGGGTGAGCCAGGGCAAGGGAAGGAGCCAAGGCCAGCAGAGGACCCAACCCCTACATGCTAAAGCAGAAAGAGCTCTTTTAAGAGTTCACTTCAGTTTAGGCAATTGGTTGCCTGGTGTAAAGTTAGTGCAGGGAATTTATTTAGAAAGAATTTAATATTAATAGAGCTGTATCACATAGTTGTACTCCAGTGCCATTATCATTATTAAAAGCCATTAGCCTTCACCTGATTTCCACCCATTATTGGCAGATACAGTTCTCCACTGATCTCAAAAAAAAGGGAAGGGGCAGCCAGTTTCAGTAAAAACCCACACCATTGCTTTTAACCTTCTGTCTAAGCAACATGCTAAATTACTGGGGTTCTGCCGTGTTGAAGACGGACACATTGCGCACAGCGCTGCACTTGGGAAAGCCAAAGGGCCAGATTTTTTGCAACCATCAGGAAAGCAAACAAGTCGTCCTTGCTTTTTCTACAGAAAATATTTATTTGCAAGAAATGAAAAGCATAACATATTTAGCTACATACATGTTTAGGCTACAAAGCAGGTAGTCTGTTCTTCTGTAGAATCAAGCAGATGATTTAAAAAGGAGAAACAGCAATTTCTTTACACCCAATGGACATGTTTGCAGTGTGAACAATCAGGTGGGACCGTATCCAGACGACAGCACAGGTACAAAAATAGAGAGGCCACTGAACGCACTTACACAGATTTAAAGATTTATGGCAAAACAGAGATATCTGCCGTCAGAAGAGGTTCCAATGCAGCTTACCAAGGAGTTTAGGGGGTCCTTTTGCACTAGGATCACTGTCCTTTTCATTATATATAGTTTTGGATGTACTCTCAAACCCATACTGTATCCACAGGAACAGAGGGAAAGGGAAAGATCAGCTGAAATGCCTGAGGGGTGTCACATGCAGAGTGACTCAGAGTCACAAGGTATTGTTTTTCACAGCCCAAGGCAGCGGCTTTGGCCCTGGATATGTATTTCCCTTCAAGAGGGTAACACCAGGTAATTTACCCTTGAAGGGACCAGTGAATCTCAAGGAAACTGTGATGTACTTAAATCACAGAGCTGCCCTCTGAGAGCAAACTGCTGTCCCTGAAAGGGGGCATCTTTAGGCCCTCTCCCGGACAAACAAATTGTGTTCTTTGAGCTGTCAGGTTCCAAGGGCCCCTTTTTAAGGCTAACTTACACCATTTAAAACAAAACAAAACAAAAGAACATTCAAAGTCATAATTCTGCAGAACAAAAATGACACCCAAAGATACAATAAAGCCTGAAGTAATTATTTTTTTGTACCAACCCAGAGCTGTCCTACAGAAAGGCCACACAATTTACACAGACACACAAAATGACACAGCGCAACAACTCTCAGTCAAAAATTGCTAACAGGACAGATTTCAGGCAGCAATTCACATCACAGTTTTACAAGTGCTCAGTGATGTGGAATGTGAACAGGTTTCAGAGAGAAACACCTGGATTTTCTGTTGCACCAAGTGGAATGTGCCCCGTGTGTTCCGGTAGATGCCTTCATTTAGTGATGCTTACTACATTAAAAAAATCCAACTCTGTGTGTTTTGTTTTTTAATTGCTCACCACGCGCAGACACACACATGCTTGCACTTGTTCTTGCTAACTGTACAAATGAAGAAAGCAAGACCCCATTATATCAGCACCATTGAATTAAAATCTGATATGGCAAAGTCAGATGCGAGCACACTTCTGTTAGAAGAAACTGATTACTTGGCTCTGCTTCCCCCCCCTCTCCCTTCCACTCCCTTAATTATGGGCTGCTAAAGTTCAAAAAGATTTTTACCTGCTGGAAAGGAAGGAAAAATGGTATATACCATAAAGGTCGGATACGCATAAACAGGACTGCATAGTATTAAAGAGCAAGGGAAAAAGTAAAGCTAAAACAAAGGAGGAACTAATGAAAAAGACTGTCACTGCTGATTTATGGAGTCAAGAACTAGAAGTTTCCCTGTGATGTCAGGAGTACCCTCATCGGCCATTTCTTTCATCTTTTCTGTAAGCCAGGTTTACAAATTCAGTATTCCTGCATTTTGTTCTCACCTATTCAGTTACAACACTCAGAGTTGTAGAGCATGGAGATGGGCTTTAGGGCAGAGAAGGGACTACTGGGAATGAAGAATATTGAAACCCCACTTTAGCATCACAAATGAGAGTTTCCTGCGAGATGCACTCTTTTCTGTATAGGAAGTCAATTCAGGTACATACCTTGATAAAGCAGAAAAGGGCCCTAGATGAAAACCACAAAAGCAAATGGCCATTTCCCTCTCAGTCCTGGGGTCTCCAATGGACGCTGATCACCTAAGCAATGCAGTGAGAATGGAGATCACACCCTCAACATATCCCTGAATGCCCACTATAATTTTATTGGCTGTGAGAAAGCAATGATATCCTAGCCCACTGATTGAAACCTTACATCTCACCTGTAAAGACCTGAACCCATAAGCCAGTTCATTCATCTTTGCAATCCCTAAAGCTGTTTATCCATAACGCTACAGTGCATAGCAGCAGCACATCATAGCACTACACTACTTAAATAGGCGAGTAGAACTTTTGTAGTTACAAAGTACTGACCCACCATTTCACCTTCAGAATATAAAATGTTCTCTTTCTAATTAGTGACTTGAGAAAGAAATATTTTAGTCACCAAGGGTATAAAAATACTCCGTATACTTCTGTTCTTAGCTGCGTGGGTTTTGTACAATGGCCTCTTGGCATTAGCTAGAATCTAGAGCCCAAATACTCAGAGGAAATCCCTCCCAACGTAGCAATTAGTATCATTCATTTACTTGACCTACATTCTAAATGCGTCTAGACAGAATTCACCACTGATAGCTTGGGGGGATGGGAGTGGAGAGGTGGGTTGGTTTTTTTAGCATGAAAATAAAAAGAAAAAAAAAAGAGAAGTTTTTAATATTCCTTTTCAGCTCTACATTAGAAAAATCAAGAATATGTTGAGAAACGTTGTTACACAGAGAGATATAGCAGAGGTCCCCTGCCAGTATAAATCAGACCTGCAGCTTCCAAAAGCGGTAAGTGAGAAGCATGCTGCGTTGTATCAGCTGGGATCTGGCCTAAGAACCTCAGCCTAATCCATTATTAGTCTGTGCTGCTGAAAAAGATTGAATGGTACAGATGAAATAAGAGAAATGCAGCAAACTATAAATAGCCTGGGGAAAAAACCCAACATTATCTACACACTGGTAACAAGGTTAGAACTGTCACATGCCCCGTGCTTGACAATTTTTATATATATATATAAAATAATGCCCTACATTCCTTCGTAGCTTATCTCCCTAGAAGTAAAGACCCGATAGATCTAGACATGCTTTAAAGCCATGGGCCAAAATGTAAGTTTAGTAGTGTATATAAAATTGTGCTGACAAGCAGCATAATGTTAGAGCTGAAGACTCGAAGGATCACTTAAGTCCTCCAGTGGAAATGGGAATTAAGTAGCACATAAGGCCATTGCCTACCTTGCCTATACACACACATTATTCTACAGCACCAAGTCGCTGATCACTGGAAAAAGTATAATGGCAGAAGGCTGAGACCTCAAGCAATTCAGCTGAGCTAATTAAAAGCAGTTATACTGGCATCATCCCTGAATACACCTTACTGCTCTTT
>NW_010203257.1:9359-26631 GCF_000695765.1 Mesitornis unicolor
ATGCCCTAACACAGAGCACATAGAGCTGCCTCTCCACATTTGCACTTGGGTCACCAACTGCAGATGCACATGTGCAGTTGCCCGTGTCCTGCCTCCTCTGTCCCCCTGCTGGGTACATAACACAGGCAGAAATGGCCTCTGGAGAAGGTGAGGTCTTTGTCACATAACAGCCTGTGGGCAGGTGATAACAGAAGAGTCTTTGGCCCCTCTTATCTAGCAGAGAAATCTGTTCTATTAAGGCCCCTGAAGAAAAATTATCACAAACATACCAAAGTAAAGCAAAAGTTTTCCTTATTATAAAGAAATAATACTTAATATAATAAATCCCCAAGCAATGCATGTGCTACGTCAACAGATTCCCCTAAGAGTATCTAAAAATAACTTAATAGATTACACAAATGAAGATTATAGAAAGAGATTATCAAAAGGTTACAAGAAAACTGGTACTGCCATACTGGCTTGCATGATTTGGTTCAGATGCCTGACTCAGACCCTGGCCAGTTTAAAATGCTCCAGATGAAAACATGACTATCTCCCTATCGGATTTGAACTGACACGCCCAAACTAAGCAGAGAAAATGGCAAAGCTTTAATGGTGACTAGTGCAGTAGGTTTCAGAGAGGGGCGTTGTTTGGGTTTTGCCAAATTTTCTGTCCTTTAAGTACTGAGCAGTAATTCAATTTTGGTTTTAATACAGTGAAGTCAGCTGTATTTGCAGTGGGAGGTGATCCATTTAACTGGCAATGGCATGGGCTCAGACAGAGCAGCCTCTGACAATCTCAGCCAGTGCAAACTGCAAGACTTGCAAGAGCAGCGTTGTGCTCCACAGCTTGGGGCCTCTTCTGCAGACTTAACCATTCAGCTGCCCTCAGAGGTGGCAAACCATGGGTGCTCAGGGAAAAACCCAACCCATTTAAGGAATTTTCTAAGCTATGACCTTGCCCACTTACACTGACCAGCCATCTGGTAGTAGAAGGGTCAGTCCCAGCCTTCTCCTGTCACTTTGCTGACCTCATGTGGCTAAGCAATGCAGCCATCCCCCTCAATGGCACCCACCAGCGCTCATTATTTATGTGAAGCCTTAAATCATGGCTCAAAAAAATCCCATACAAGAGTCGTCGGTGGATACTGGAATGATGCAGCAGACCCAGCAGGATCACTGTAAAGGGAGAGACTGGCCCATGCCAAGAAGGGAACCCTTGGGAACTGGACTGCAAGGGAATTTCTCCTCTCATTGCCACCAAAGGTAAACTCATAAAAAGGCACTTCCATAGAAGAATAGGGCATTACCTAGAAAGCACGACTGTACATCAAAACGCATTACAACTTCACGGAGCCAGGTACATGTTTCACTGTCACTAATGTGAAATATTTTCTTAAAATGGCACAGCAGGGACTGATGCACACAGCCTGCTGTAACCCACCAAATTCTTTCCATTAATTTCACTGAGTTTTGAGTCAGGCTCGAGGGCAGCAAAATAGGATACCGAAAGAAGAAAGTCTAAGGAGAATGAAGAACAAGAAATGAGCTGGTGTGGCAGCTGCTATAATAAAATACAAATCCAATATTTTACAAAATAGAATACTTGCAGGAAATATCTACTGTACATGGTAAAAAATTACTTGTAAGGCTACGTTAGTTTTTCCCTTATTTATCATTAGGTAAAAAAAGAAAAAACAGCTTCAAAATTATTTTTTTTTAATTAACTTCTTCTGGTAAACTGTAAAGTAGCTATATGCTAGCCTGCTGAATTAGGATTTTCACATTAAATCCATCCTCAGTGGAATATGAGCACCCTTCTGTAGTAACCAGATAGAACCCTGCTCAAATCCTGGGATAGGTTCAACTGTGCCACTCCAAGGACAAATTGCCAGAAGCACAGCTCAGGCAAAGGCATCACCAGGGTTCTGAGAGAGGGAGAACCCTTACAGGCAACAGCTACACAGGACAAGGAGGAAACAGAGCAGAGAGAAGAGTACTGGACCAGATTCAGACATGAATACTGCTCCTGGCTTTTCCACTGAACTTGGGCCAGTTGCTTCACCTCCCTATGTGCCTATCTCATCCCTCTTTTGCCTTGTCTGCTGCCTACATATTTAATTCCTCAGGTCAGGGGCTGTCTTGCCATAGAGTTAACACAGTATCTACCACCTCCAGGCCTGAACTGTGCCTAGCTGGAGCTACGTATACCCCTTATCTTTTCAGCTAAACAGTTGGTCTAAGACCTCCTTTTCCAGATACGTGATAAGAGGAAGCTTTATTTTAGGGCAACTCAAGTTCAGGGGGAAGGAACAGGTACTCATTGATGTTTGTACATCTGATTTCAGAGTTTGCCCAGACCACTTGCAGGGTTAGGGAAGCTCAATTCTCTTCACTGCGACTGCTTGAACAAAATTTTGCAAAGCTAATAAATACTATTTACAACAGTAACAGGAAGATGGCAAGGAAAGGAAAACACAGGACAATCTGAGACTGGGTCTACATAAGAAATTCCATCAATGCATCTAGAAGCCAATAAATTAAATCCATATGGTCCTCTCAGGAGGCACTTCTGGTTTAAGCCTTACATTAATTTAGTTTGTTGGGAAGGAACTGATTTAAGCTAAACAGATTAGCCTTAAGCAGACTAAAGGACATCCATCCAAAACATTGCCTAAATTTAACAAAGCCTGCTTTCTAAACAGATTTAGTTAAACTAGTGTAATTCTCCCACACAAACTGTGACAAGACAGCAACTGATCTTTGCTTGAATTCCACAAGGTGAAAGCAGTAGGGAAGCCTACCAGGACTGCTTTCAACCCAGGGAGAAACCTACCCCACTAAATGATAAAGGGGGTGGAGGGGAGAAGAGAGAAAGAGCTAGGGGAGGACAATTAAGCAGCATCATTGCCCACCTCTCTTCTGACCACGAGCAGAAGCAGACAACCAACACAACATACTTCTCAGTCCCCCAAAAGGCTCAAGCGCTGTACACCAGTAGGCACAGAGCAATGGCTAGAATCTGAGCAGCATTATGCTGCATCTCCTCTTTCTCTCAATTTCCTCTCCCAAGAAACCTGTCACCCACATGCTCCCATCAGTTTTGCATATTCACTCTTCTACAGAATGTCTTTGTGCTCAGATTAGGATGTGTGCATGCACGCACATACACCCACCAGTCACTGGCACACTGCTGGCATCATCTGCCATCATAATTCAATCCTGCCCTTGCAGTATCAGACAGGAAAGGAATAAAAGCAAAGACAGGGACTGTGTGAAGTGAGGAAGGGAGTTACAAAGACAAGAGATCCCATCTGCAGTCACAGCCTCACCAGTCAATGCAGAAGTTGAACTCCCTCTCGTTTGTGCTTTGGTTCACTGAGGATGACAAGTCAGGGGGACTTTGGTTGAAAATATGTGGGAAAGAGGGAAGTAAAGAAAAAAGGCCTTTTTTATTTTTAAGAGGTGGCATTGACTCTTCTATCTATTTCAATTATCTTCAGTGTTTCATTTCCTTCTAGTTCGGAGTTGACTCTGCAGGGAACAAAAAAACCAAAACAACAAAGGTTAGGACTAATAGTCATTTTTAAAGGCGCATATCCTGCTTGAATTGGCTAATGCTAAAAAGGCACTCGGTATTTACCAGGTACTTGTCAGTTGGAGTATGGTAACACACTGAATTAGTCATCTCCTTGGCTCTAGGTATAACTTCAACACAAGAGCTCCAAAGGCACGCTTGGGGTGATATGGCTCACCTTAGCCCTCAGAATAGCATTCTTCCAAACAAAATCCCTCTCTCCACTGTTTGGTGTGCTTGCTACTGCTTGCTGGCAGAGACCAAGACTCAAGTCAACAAGACAGTGGCAGGACAAGAAAATGTAGAAGGGAAAGAAACTGCACACACATATTTAAACCAGTGAATCTCTCGCTTTGCAGAAGCCCCCAAAACTTATATTTATGCTTAAAAAAATAATTATGATGAAGCTCTGTATTAAGTAGTTCAGATAACTTTACAGGTCTGTCTCTTAGGACTGAGTCCTACAAACTTTTCACAGTAATGTTTTGGTAAGATCACTGCTGCGAGAAGCTCCAGCTCTTCACACTCTAACCTCATAGAAACCCCAGTGAGTCACAGCTTCACACTTCCACCCAACTGGCAAAAGCTTATTCCTTTAGGAGGCACAGAAGTGCTTAAAGAAGTAGGTAAGCACAACTAACAGGCTCACAGGGGTTAGATTTCTGGCAGAAGCACTGAGTTGAGTAGCTGTATTACTACAATATTGTTGCAATCATTTCTCCAGAGTAACAATAACTTTGCCTGTAAGCTCTCCAGATAAGAGACCAAACTCTTGCTTCGTGTTCAGCATAGCTGAGCCCTTAGTCTTACTGCTGGCCTCCAGGCACAAATGACAGTGACACCGAACAGCTATATGGCAAGCAGCCCACCCTGCACTCACCTGTGCTGCTGCAGGCCCAGCAGCACAGATTTCTCTAGCCTCGTCTCGTTGGCTATTGTGAACTGCATGATATCATCCTGCTGTGTCCCTGGCATGGCTTCCAGGGACAGCGCTGTGTACTTGGAGGTGTCTGCTTGCCTGTCATTAAGATCTGCAAAGGAGATCGGGCTTGATGACGACTCCTCCAGTTGGTGAGGCTCTTCATAAATAAGCAGACTCCTTGACCTCACTGCATACAAAGACAGAAAGCAGAAAGAGATGAGAAACAGGCAGCTCAGAGAACTGCTCTGGTCATTTCAGGAGAAATGCTACTGCTTTTCTCCATTTTTTTCTATTTCATGGAAATCATCAGAGCACAATTAAAGCTGCAAAGGTCTTTTCTCTTCATAGTGATTAACTGGTAATTTGATAGCTGAGGAAAGATACCACAGCAATGGTCCAGGTAGGGATCAAAAGGCTCTGAATTATTCACAAAACAAGAACGAAATGAAACAACCACTTTGATAATTTATGTTCAAAGCAACTGGTTCATTATGGGTATACAATACTAACAATTTCCCACTCAGTCCTTGGACTCCTTGTTGACACTGGCAAAGGACACAGCAGCTGATATCAGCTGCGCGTTTTAAAAGTATGAACATTTGCTATCGAGTAGAAATCCAGTTATCTTTTACAGACCACTGGCTTTAGTTCCACAAACAGAAACAAAACTGCTTTAAACAGGAGTACCAAGCAGGCTAGTGGGGAAAGGCTTTGCCTATGTCTATCAAGTCTTCTGTCATCAGAACAGCTTGCCAAGCTATCCTTCGAAAGACACAGGTATGTCAAGGAATGGCCCACTGAGGAGCAGAAAAGCGAGAGATGCTTGAGAAGGGGGTTAGAGATGGGGGTGGAAAACAAGTGCTGAAGCACAACCAAGCAGGGAACAAGACTGGGATAGTTGTCACTTACCAATGGAGTCTGTGTAGGACTCTGGTGAGGAATGCTGCCTGGGCAACACCATCTTTGTAGCAGAAGGATATGGCCCATAGCTCTGAGAGAAGCTGCCAAAAACTAATGCAAAGCACAGCACCACCATCTGGCAAAGGGAGGATGCAGAAGAGGTAAGTGTAGCTCTCAGCCCACACACGCACATCAAAACTAAGAATCAACACAAACCAGATCTGATTCTTTTTCAGAACAAACCATTTAAGGCTATTTTCATTACTACATACAGCGTCTCTTAGCAAAGACATATATACAATACCAATTCAATGTTTTAAAGTGCAGATTTCAACACTGGAGATCATCTTCAATGTCTGCCACCATTTTGGCCTGTAGCCTTATTTACACCCAAAGTTGAAAAGCAGACATAATCACCATGTGTGTTTTACAGATGCTGTTGGGAATCTCCAGCGTTATTTCTGCTGCTGGCCTCAGTCTTGCCTCAAAGTGACAGAGAGGCTGGCAGACTAGGAGAACAACTTAGGCCTTGAAAATCATTTCCATCAATTTATAGCACTATTTTAAAAGGAACTTGCTGGCTGAGTGTAAGGAGTGAAAAGTTTCATTTTAATCCTTTTCTTATCCTGAGTACTATTACTGAAATGGGCCAGAGGCAGATTTACAGCCTTAGCCATAATTTTATTTGGATGAGCAAGTTTATTATTACCAGTATCAAAAGAACCGGGCACCAAAGGTCACCCTTGTTTTCATTTCACAACTCTAGACACCATTTCTCACACACAATATTGTAAGAAATAATAGAACGGGTCACTCAGAGGAGCAGTGATCCTTCTTTCATCACTGCACAGAAGCACAGGCTCAGTCTTCTCCAGAATTTAATGTCTTCCTACAACCATTAATCTTCATCAGCCAGGAGCCTTACTACCTCAGAATGAATTGTCAAATTTTGAAGAGAAGTTTCCCAAGATGAGAATTTGCAAGTGAGGGGCTTTGCAGAATAAGGGATGTGCCTTTGAACAGTGGAAAGAGATTCTCATTCCCCTACAATTCCTAGCTTTAGGGACACTCACCATAAGACAGGTCCCTGTCTGTGTGCTAGCTGCCTTACACGAACGGGACACTTTCCCAGCAACTAAGGCTTGGAGTCTCTGCAACTGCTGCAGAAGTGTTCTGGAAAGCAAAGACAGTAGACAAAGCATCAAATGCATTGATCTGCTTGCTGGTTAAACAGCTTTTTGCTTCAAATCCCACACCTGGCAATAATAGAGCATTTATGACAAGGTACAGATCATTAAAGTCCTCCCCTTTAAGTTAGTAGCAAGGAATGTTTTTAGGTTTCCATAATTTTAACATGTATTAGCACTGGACCTTTCAAAAAGACCTTTTGGCTTTCCCTCAACTCATGTCCCTGAACAACTACTTCTTCAGCACTTTCAGAAAGCTTTTATAAATAAAAACTGTATTTTTAGTGTTTCTGCAAGAAACAATTCTGGTAAGCAGACAAACAACTGAAACTGCTCTACGTGCAAGTGACTAGATGCATATACAACATGGTTCTGTGTCCTGAATTCAGTAGGAGTTTCACCATGACGTGAAAAGGTGCAGAGGCAAGTTTTTAACTGCTCTGATTGGTGTAGAGGTATACAGCTACTTTCTTTTTCTGAAAACCTGCTGTACAGTGGTTTGGACCACATATTGGACCATTTTCAAAAAGAAGGTCTTAAAACTATAGATTGGGACAGACTTCATTCCTCATACATTCATTTATTAAATAAATTTAATTTTATTTGCTAAATCCTCCAAGAGTTGATAAAAATCACAGATGCTTGAAATGGCTACTTTGGCTGTGTCTTTCAGATGTCCCCCACATGAAGAGGTTACAGTCATGATGGCAACTCTATTCTGGTTGGAGTAAACAGTCCCTGTTTTTCTTTTGCTCTATCATCATCAATTATTACAGTTAGGATACAGGCAATTTACATGGGAAATTATCTCAAAGAATGATTGATATATGGTTTTCACAGCAGTTTTCACTTTGTTTTAATTAAAGATTTTTAACAGACTAAGATTAATCCAAATATGTGCCCTTGACAGAGTCAAATATAGTACAATTTTACATCAGGATGTTAACGTCACTGTTTGATTCCAATTTTACTTTTCATTTCTCCTGCAAGTCTCATAACCTGTTGCAGAGGGTAACCCCTACAAAACTCCAGGCAACAGCTTTGAAGGCTGTGACGTCAAATGCTAAAGCAAGAGGCAAGGTTAGGATGTCAGAGAAAATAGAAGGATTATTTTAAGATCAAACTGGCTAAAAGCTAATTGTAGGACAGACCCAGAGGTGCCTTCACAGCTCAATATACACTTGTCTGCCTATTATTAGAATTTTTTTAATCATTAATGCTCATTGCTAATTAGGGTTTAATGAATTCAAGGACTTCAGGAATGCATTCTGAAATGAGCACAAGGCATGCTTACAGCACAGATTTATCTGGGCCAGCACATCTTTCTCAACTTATTAAGGAAGGATGTCTTGCACGCTCTTGAGATCATGGTTTATTCTGCAACTCAGTATTTAAAAAAAGGAAGTGATTTTCCTAATTCAGTCCTTTATTCACTATTGGAGAGACTACAGGCAAATTAAGAGATGAAAACACTGTCCATCACGTCATGAGACCATCCTAATTCCCTGCTTCTTTCTGCATCTTCCCCCAATTCTTCCTTCCATCCACTATATGGCACAGGGTTCACAAAGACTTGCATACATGGTTTATATCATTTTTCAGCACAGAACGTGCTGCTTACACTATTCCCACCATATGCCACCAGCTGTGCTACACAGCAATGCCTTTTTAACCCTGAAACTTCTGTGCCATTATTGAAGACTAAATTTTACCCCCGTTTCAGGCTTGAGTCACTGGGCTCAACACAGAACAGCTCTGCAGAGCAAGGAGGAAGGCGCTCTCCTCCTCCCCAGCTCGGGGGCTGGCAGCAGCAGCAGCAGCCTTGAAATGCTGATCACTCTTGCCACTTTTTGTGGAGGCGTCAGTGAGAAAAAGCTAATGGCTGGTGAGGAAATCAACAGCCTCATTTTGCTCATCTCTGCCTTTTTGTGCCCAATTTAAAAAACCTGCTGGGCAGAGTGGGCCCAGAGAGCTGATTCCAAAACGCTCACTTTTTGGAAAGTATAATTAGGCAGGTATTCTGAGGTCTCCTATGCACAGAGGAAGATTCATCACCCACCTTATTTACAAACTAACTTCATCTAAAATGTCTTTCTCTCCCGAGTCGTTTATCTGAGCTGAGCTACTGTTGCCTTCTCAGCATACAAAGACTCAGTGTTGGGAGGCTACAGGTGCATTTTCAAACTGAGAGAAAGACCCAAGGAAAGAGCAAGAAACAGGTTTGTTTGTTCAGAGATGATATCAGTTTACCCTGCCGTTGCCAAAATGGGGCACTCCTTGGTGCTTTTATTCTCTATTTGAATCTGGAATGGTGGAAGACTGGATGCCAAGGTCAAAAGATCTCCTTCTCCATGCAAAAGCGGCCTTCATTGCTACTGGATGGCTGTAGGGATGTTCTGGACCAGGAGAGGGAAAGGAGCAGCTCTCTGGTCTGTAGAGCAGCAACCTAGGTAAACGAAGATGCTTCCTCTAAACAGCAGCAGGAAGGCCATGAATGCTTTTAGTGAAACATGCTGCCTATGGCTAAGTCCTAACACGAGAAAATGCAATCCCAAGGCAGCATGCATAGGGGAGTTGCACCCACAAGGATTATTTTCACTGCGTCTGACACATTTCCCAGTGATATTCAATTAGAGGGTCACCTCCGTAGGAGGTGTGAACGTGCTTTCACGCTTTTCCCTGCCAATGGAAGCACCTCATAGGAAAGCTGTAAAGTGACTGAAGACTCCTGCTCTCCCTTCCACGCACTGCCAGCAAATTCACTCTGTCTGTGATGTCTTGTTTTCGTGTGCACATTCACGTATTCATCTTCAGAAAAGTCCCTTTCACTACCAAAGTAAGGAACAAGTCAAGGCTTCCCCTCTGTTTCCAGTGACACTTTGATTAAGGAGAGGAAATTTGTCACTCCAGGACCTAGCCACCTGGGAGGCTTCCTCAATTCAGTCTTTATGTTTAAAATCCCACATCAATTTAAACAACAACAAGAAAAATACAGCTTCTAGGGGACACCAAACACTGTTTATTTTGATCAAGATTGTTCAGAGATTTTATCTACTTTGTGAGGAACAAAATGTAGTTTTGATAAGGAGAGAGAAAAATTACTCTGTCTTCCATCTCTACACACAGATTCCTTCTCTGCCTGTCCTATTTGTAAGAAAGAGAAGCAAATCCCAAAGCAAGGTTTTCACTGAAAGGCCAGAATACCTCAAAGCTGAAAAAGAATCCACAATTTTTCCTTCTTTGAATTACAAAGAAAAAATCCAGTAATTTTACATCAAAGATTTTTCAGCATAAGAACACTGTCCTACTGGTTTGAAAACAAGGAGTTGCTCCAGGGCTGCCACACTTTCTCAACTGCTGTAAGGGTGGTCTGAAAGGAAGTGCAAGATATCTCATGCAACTTAAATCCAGATCCTTCACTTCTTGAAAATGACTTGGCAAAATGGCTTTACCAGACTCAAATAAAGGAAGAGCCATGCAAATCAGGGATGTCTGGTGGGTTTGGTGCCAATAAACCCTTGGTGGATCAGACTGATGCACAACTTGATCTTTAGATGACAGCTCAATAGCTTGAGCAGGAGCATGAGAAATGGAAGAACATCTCAATTGTATTTATAAAGCCAGTGCCTTAAAGGCACCTCTCAGAGCAGAGATCTACACAACTTGCTATTCATTACTCCATGGGAGCAACTTCAGCAGCTATTTGCATGCATTGTGCATGTGGGACACTCTCAGCTGTATGCTAATTGGATCCTATGTCTATCATTTCTCCAGGCAAAGAGATCATCAATGTATTTATTAATATAGAAGTGAAAAGAAAAACTACTCATATGTCATACACAGTACCAGATGTTTCAATACTGTCTCTAAACCCAAACAGCCACGGCTTCCAACTAGACAATGCTGGTGTCAGAGACCACATTCAACCCTCTAAATCACTGCCAGTTTCTGTCTTCAGTCCCAAAACGTGAGTGGACCAATCCTTCTCAGTGACTGGGACAAGTCAGTTCAACTCCTGGTGTCTGCTTTTTCTCACAGCCTTTGCTTTTTATGACAGCAGTGCTCCTCATGTTCAGATGCTACTGAAAAGAGTGAGAGTCTGGCTCATTTGCGGCTACAAGCTATAACAGATAAGCGTGCAATAATGTGCTTCCTTAGTTTAGAGAAAACTGCCTAGAAAGGAACCTGGAAGGCATTTTTCTTTTAAGGGACTGAGCTACACAAATTAGGAGAGGAAACATATGCTAGTGTTCTAATACTAAAGATACAAAAGATGCCAAAAATGCTGCAGTCTCCCACTCAGAGTAATGAGAATTAAAAACTCCCCTGCATCTTGATCCCCAGCCTTCTTCCTTGCCTTCTAAGATGTATAAATGTCAAGGGAGATGCTTCTGGATGCAAAGTTTTTGACCAGACTTGCACCTTTTACATTACACCTTTTCAGATCCAGAATTTCAGGCTAAGGCAGGCTCTTGGGGAAGATTCTTCTGATTTTTTTCATGTTACTGTGAATAACGTAGGAACATTTTTACCAGAAGAAATTCTAGTGTTTCCATGATTTGGAGCCAGATTTTGAAATGCAAGCAGGGTTTCCCTGAAGCCTTAGGTATGCATCTGTGCAAAATGTGTTCTATATATAGGATATCATGCTCTATAAAAGCTGATTGCACATACTGAAAGGAAACTCTGCTGTTCAATACTTGTGTATTTTGGAAATCGCCCTTCAGCTCCAGCCATGATACCGACCCGACAGCGCATACATGTGCATGGACTTTTTGGCAAGCACCTATAGCCAGCCCAGTTTTCCAACAAGGTAAAAAAATGACTGTGTCTTCATCCACACTGAATGCCTGAACATTTTCACATGTAAGCACAGCTCTTATTTTCCTGTTATCTTTCTTCCACTTTTTCAATTTTTCACAACAGAAGAACAGCTCTAATGTTTGTAGATCTACTTGTAGATAAGGCCTTCCACAACATCTTAATTTTTGACTGCATTAAACACTCAAATTCGCAACTAAAGTCAACCTGGGCTCTGCTTTGGGCACATTAAATAAGATACGTGACTGTATGACTGTGTGCTAGGTACTTTGAGAAATAAAGTCCTAAACATTTAAATTTGGACATCCAAGAATAAACTGACACTGCATAATTTTGACCATCTTTGCTTTGAACTTTGACATTTGACTGTACATAGGAGATGGAAGTATCAGCTATAAGACACTGCGAAGAGTAAGTTCAGAAGCATTTGAACGGTTTCCAGATACCACATCAAGGCTTTGTGCAAATACCAATGAGGAAACCAGACATTTTGAATTCACCGTAGGAAGTGGATAATGTACATTAAACAAGTGCCTGGAACCGTTATCTGAATGAGATAGTTGCATAATTCTACACTAAGTAAGAAAAGTGTCTCTTTGGGGTTAAGGTGAAAAAACTCACAATGTGGTATAATTCATGCTCGATGAAAGCAGGCACTTTTACAAATTTCTCGGTACTTCAATTTGAAGCCTTAACAGATTTTAGGTACAGTTTGTACCTAAATAACCAAAATAGCATTGCTATGAATTACACAAATTTCTATGCAGAGGGTCAGGAACATCTGCTTCCCTGCAGGAGATTACAAATTAATATCGATGCTGTTGCAGAGGGGAGAAAACAATGCAACTCATCCCACATGCCCAAAGTATGAAGGATTTGGAGATAATATCACTTAGCTAAATATTTTTAGCATATTTAGCATGAGAGAATTAAGATCATCAAATAATAGATAAGATGCTAAAGGTCCTGTCTACAAGGATGGACAGCACTAACAAAGCTGTTCTCATTACTGCATCTGCCACAACTGAGAGATGAAAACAGCTGGCCAAATTTAGCTAAACTGAGGAGAACAACTCTAGGCTTGACAACATGTTGTCCCCAAGTGGTTCATCCACAGCTGCACCTTTCTGTAGAGCAGCTGGCTTCTGCACCTCCTGGGACAGGTCCTGGGAGAGAAAATCCTACTCCACACCTACAGAACCATTCCCGGTTCTTTTATGTAAAACCCTGGGGGAAGATACAGGAGGCACAGAAATGGCTTGGCTCTCTTCAAACAAGCAGCAGATGTCTTTATGCATGAGCAGTGTGTGGGAGACTCTCCAGCAAATTACAGTGCTACAGGGTCTGGCTCCATGAAATTAGAGATTGGATCCGGAGATTAGAAACAACACATGCCACTCAATTAGCAATACATTGGCTGCCAGACAAGCTCTAGGCCCATCTTCCATGGTCGTGGGTCTTATCTTCAAAACCCAGCCTCCTCCCACACTTCAGTGCTACCATCATGTTCAATGGTAATATTCAACCAAACACCTGTAACTAGATATAATGGTGGTCTTATCTAGCACCTGCTCATTGGAATTTGCCGCCGTTAGAAAGCACACCAAGCCTAAGCCATGACAGACACCCCACTCTCGGCTAACATCTGATTAAAAGCTCAGCTATTGAACATTTTCTGCCACACGTCCTTCGAGAAAGCCACCACTGAGTCACCCACTTCTTCAGAAATGAAGTGAGAAATTGATTTTCCCCGTCCAAATGAAGGGAATTCTGGGGTGTGAGATGGTTAGAAGGGTGCACAATAACTGCAATGACATCTACTAGTTCAGAAGGAACTAATAACGACCATTGAGCTTCAGCACTGTAATTTCTGGAAGTGTCATGCTCCAGGTTGAAGTCACCTGTCAAAACAGTCTTTCCCCAAATAAAGATGATTTGGAGTTGGGCTGCAGTTTTTTGTTTGCTATGTATCACTAATCACGTTTCCTTGGGCAGCAGAAGAACTTAAAGAGTGCTAAAAGGTTTCTCGAGCACATCACAGGCTAGGGAGACAGTTTAAGACCTGACATCAAACCCCTATGCTTTATATCACACTGCAGTCACGATAACTGGCCTTCCTCATCTTTCTTTGACATTAACCAGGTCAGATACAGCTATTCTTCACATTTCAATTGATCTTTTAACTTCCACATTTTCACTTTTCACTGTAATATCATACTACAGTTTTGTTTTATTTCCTTCATACCTTACCTGTTAGTATTCTCCAGGACTTCAACCTTCTTACGCAGCTCACTATTTTCATTTGAACAGTTCTCAACTCTGGACACAGCACAAGGAAAGAAAGAGGAACGTAAAAAAAAAATCAGTAATTTATTAAACTTACTTTAAAAGAGAGCTCTATGATCTTTCCTAGATTTAATGAAAAGTTACACTAATGAACTTTAGTTATAAACTTTTATCATAGTTCATGGTGTAAAAGACATTGCAATATATACTACCAGCTGTGGAGCACCTGCTTACAGTGCTCAACGACATCCCAGCAAGTGCAGCTCATTCAGGATGGGCTGTAACTACATTTTGCCCCCTGAAATAGCAACAGCAAAGACCCTGCTCAGACTTTTTCTGTGCATCAGGTCATGGGACAGATACTTTGAAGTCACAAACCTGGCTATATTTATGTTGTTAGCAAGTATTCTGTGCTAAGGTGTTCAGTGTGTGCACTTCATTGTTAGGATTTCACCAAGCAATACAGCAAATGACACACTTCTGAAATCAGATCCTCAAATTTCAAATTTAGGAAGGTTAATAAGCCAGGAGGATTATTATTTCCAAGAGAGTGCTCATTTCCACACTGCCTCTGGCAACCCCCTAAACTAAAGTTGGTTATCATATGACATGCCACATAAGAGGCCCAAGTGAAAATATGGGACTCCTAAAAAGACAAACATGACCAGCCGGAATAGCTCCAGGAAGGAAGACGTTAAAGGAAATATCTTTGATATTTTTATGTATATGATTGAATTTCACAAGAGTAACTGAGAAAGCAAGAGTTGTCCATAAAGAGATAAGAAGGCAAAAAAAGGAAATTACATGAAGAATATCACCAAAGATGGCACAAGGCATTTAACAGATCCATCTGGTGAAGTGCATAAGAGAAATACTAGACTATTTGTCTGTTGGAAGAAAGATTAACCTGGGATATAAATCACTAACTGGGAGTTTGGCTCCTTCTCGCTAAAGGAAGTCAGTGGGTCACATGCTGTTTTCCTGAGCCCTGCTTATATTCCCAGGCAGTCCTGACTCACCCACTTCCTATTTCTGTCTCCATCTGCACTAGAAGACAGAATGTATTCACTCTGAATCCACCTTTCCCTGGACACTGCCTACCCACTAGGCCAACAACGCTGCATGAGGGGGAGGCTGACAATAGACGGGTCTTGCCTTATTTAAGGTTTAAAGTCTTTATCAGCATGTTAGGAACGTGCTGGAGGTAGACACAGTTACAAATGCAGCAGCCCAGCACACGAACAAGCAGGAGTCAGTAGAAGGGCCTTTTTCCAGGCACAACCACGAGATGGCAGCTGGCACTCTGTGCACAAAACAGTCCCAGCATCAACAGCTGGATCCCTTCCCAGTCCAGCGACCAGTGCTATTGGTCTGCTTGAAACAGGAAGGAGGCTGGCTTACTTTTTTTCCAGACTGTCCATGTATTCTTTCTTTTTTCTTCTACTTTCCTGGGCAGAGATCTAAGGAAAAAAGAAGAAAAACACCAAATATTTGCATAGAAAAAAGAACCATCAAAGATGAATTAATAAACTGGTAAAAAGCTTTGATGTTTTTACATTCAAGCCTCCGTGCTGTTCTCATTTCTATTCCTGGTAAGCAAAGCACTGATTTGTCTATTTCCACATCCTGAAGTAAGACTGCTCCTCTCAGTAGAAGGAAAAAGAGAACTACCTGCTTTCAAAGAGCTAAACTTAAAGAGTAAACCAGATTATTCTGGAGAGAATATCCTAGGACAAATACTAAAAGATGATCCCAGGACAGCGCCCTGCATCTGGGAGAGAAGAAGCCCATGCATGCGCTAGAAATCAGCTTTGTAGAAAAAGACTTCCATGTCCTGAAACAAGTAGACATAAGTTAGCAATACGTTCCTGTAGCAAAGGCAGCCAACCAGACCGGGTCTACATTAACAAGATTGTAGTTAGCAGGTGGACAGAAGTGGTTCTTCTCCTCTGTTCAGCATCTGCAAGACCAGAGTCCAGCATACAGTTTGTGGCTCTGAAATAAATACTTCAGAGGCTCAGAAGCAAGCCGAGAGGAGGATGACTGCTATAATTAAGCATGCTGGCGCACATGACATAGCAGGAAAGGCAGCGAAAGCTGAGTTTGTTCAGATTTAAGAAAAGAAGGCTAAGAAGGGAATCCTGTTGCTGTCTTCAACTACCTTGTATAGTGAAGATGATGTCAGAGTCTTCTCAGAGGCGTACAGCAAAATGGCAAGAGGCATCAAATACAAGTTGCCACAAGGGCATTTCCAATTTTATGTTAAGAATTCTATTTATTTGTTTTTACCACAAGAGTGACCTAACACAGGAACAGGTAGCCCAGAGGTGCTGGGGGCTCATCACCCTCTGAGACAGTAAAACATCACTGGACAAATTCCTGAGCAACTTGCTCTAAGTTGACCCTGCTTTCAAAGCAGGGAGTTGGACCAAACAACCTCCAGAGATCTCCTCCAGTATAAATTACACTGATTATATGAAAGCGGTACATAAAATGCACAAGATTACTTCCAAAAGTTTTGTAAAACTATATTACAAGATCAAATTTATATTCAGTGTAGGCAAATTCACATCTCTTTCTGCAAAACCAATAACAGAATGCATTAACCTTCAAAGATGTGCTAATATCCTCTAGAACAAATGAGCTGGCCATGTCTGAAAAAGTGCTTCCCTCCCTATCATTAGGCTCTTCCCCATGTTGAAAGAATAGAAAAGATTTGTAGGGCATTTCACAACCTTGGTATCAACCATTCATTTAAAGGTCACAGAATACAGGGATCAAAAGACTAGGGCACTGAAATACAGAGTCAGATTTTAAAACATGAAACAGTGTAAAAGAACACCTTCATCACCATGGAAAGAATACAGAGGACTTTGCCTACCATAAGGGTAGGACTGTACTGTTTTTAAAATGGAGCCAAGCAACAGCAACTTGATACCCTGCTTGATAATCTATTATTCATCTGTTCAGGTAAATACCTAGAAAGAGGCACGCTGTCACATTGACAGACAATTTGATGTATGTGCTTGAGAATAAAGAAAAACACATTATTAAAAGACATCTTACAGCATTCAACAGTGCCACAGACCATTACTGCAGAATTGTTGCAGCAATTTTTTAAATGATGGATAAGCAGGAATTACCCAGCAAAGCTAACTAACATTTACCTTGTTCTTTATTTTCCTGCGGATTTTCTTCAGCACTTTCTCCTCTGCTTTTGTCAGGGGCAGTTTGGTAGGGATAGGGTACCCCTCTGCTATCAGTGTCCTCTTCTCCTCCTCTGTTAGGATGAGTGGGCCAGTCCCCTGTAATTTCTGCAAGTGTTGGAGAAATGAAATAATGTAACAGTAAGTGCACACAGCCCTGGAGAAAAGGGTGTTAGGGAAGAGAGGCAGCAGCTCTTCCACTTCAGAGAGGACTCTGCCTACTAACACTGCAGCCTTTTGCAATTAAGAATGAGTGGAAGGGGAAGACATTTTAGATAGGTCACATTCAGAGACTGAACTTTTGGGACAGGATTCCCTCAAAACAGTTCTTCTCAGCCCAGCTCTGCACACATTGAGTCCAACAGTAAAACTTCCCTTGGTTCAAACAGGGAAA
>NW_010203257.1:26662-82604 GCF_000695765.1 Mesitornis unicolor
AGCACTACTGCAAATGCCTCCCTGAAGTTCACCAAATACGTTGACGAGACAAGAGGACAGATGCAGATCTACCAGGGACAGGTTAACCCAGGAGGGCTTGGCCCTAATGCAAAACACAATCCATGGTGGGAGAAACCTAATAACACCACTGAACCCTGTCTCAACTTAGACAAGAGGCACACGCTGTTCTCTGTGGGAACAGAACAGACCAGTGAGCAAGAATTACTGGATCTGCAGTTTTGACCAGAGTTGGATTCATCTAGAACAACAGAAAGTTAGCAAAACCATGGCAAAGCCAGTATTTTTTTTTTTTAAAAAAAGGAAAAAAAAAAAAGACATAGATAGATGCTGGAAAAAGCCAGCCCAACTTACGTGAGGTGCAGTCAGGAGAGGGGAATTTGAGAGCGCCGAAGCTGTGCGCGATGTCACTTTAGCTGTGGCTTGTAGCTGGATTGGGCTTGAAGGAGGGAGTGATCTAGCCGGGCTCTGCCCTCCTTCAGAGTCACTGCCATGGCTGCTGGGAGGAGTTGGAGGCAAATGCAGGGGATCCACTGCTGAATGGCAAGAGAAACACATAACACAAAGTTTTGAGGTGCCAATTTAAATTTCCACCACCACCAAGTTTCCAAGGCTAAGACTGTCTGCTAAAAAAATGGATGAAGCCAAAACGGCAACTTGGAAGATTTTCAGAGCATGCAGGTCTCCAAAGGAGGAATGAAATGCAGCAGCTATCTTTAGGTTCAACAGAGAAAACAGGGCTCTGTGCATATGCTCCACTCATTCCTACCTGCACTTCAGCTTCTTCTCCAAATACTTTGACGTTTAAGTATAACCCTCCAGAACAAGTCCCCCGTCCCTGGGAAACCACATTAAGAGAAGGGCTCTGAGCCAGCATGCTATATTTCTAAAACCAATAGTATTTCCTAACTTCACTGTGGATTAAACAAATTGCCTGTATTTTTCAAGAGAAGGGATCGTGTCCAAGGTGTTATATGAACAGAGAGGAGAGAAATAATCTCTCTCCTAAGGACCTGGTTTGGCCTAATTGGGAGAAAATTATAACCTAGTGACAGCGAAGGCTTTAATGATGGAGCAGGAAGAGCATAGAGACCCACTACAGGAACCTCTCTCACACTGTGCTATACAGTGCCGTAAGATAACTTCTACTGCACTCGCAGCCAAAAGAACCTGTGCTGGAACTGGCAAGCAAAGTGCTGCTTATGATCAAATGGGTCTGGACCAAGAAAAACAAGGCAATATCTCACCTACTCATATTACATGGGTAATTTAGCAGAGGTCCAAACCAGCCACAACTAAGTCACTTTTTCTCTGAGATAAATTTACAGCAATGAAAATTCTGAGTAGGAAGATACAGGGGTGAATTTGCCACCCTCCACTTCTCATATACTTTGCAAATTTGAGTTGAAAAGATCAAATGGGCGAAGGAGGAGGAAGGAAGAAAAATAGTAACAAAAAAAGCGCTATTATACATGAGCTTTTTCTGTCTAGCATCTTAACTGTAGTAGTTCTCAGAAGATACACACTTGAAAAACAGCACGGCCCATAATCCCACAAACTGAGCAATCGGATCTACACCTTGGGTTGAGATATAGCCTCCTTTTTTCCACCCGCTACATTACTTGCTTCTCTCCTAGAGCAGTTCTACTTACCTACACAAATGAATTCACTAACAGAATATCAAATGTTTCTAATTGAGATGCAGTTATCTGCTCAAATTTCAGCCTAAATATGTGGCTCTTTCAAATTTTTCTTGGGTTAATGTATTATGTGCCACAAAACCATGTTTTATTTTCAGGGCATAGATCATTGCTCCTCCTTCCTCATTTATAGATTAGTGCAAAGGGATCCTGGTAGTTCTTAAAAACTCTGCTAAAACTATTGTGCTACAAACAGATGCACCTAACTTTTAATTTCATATAAACTCACATCATTGCTTTTGTATCAGAGGTTAAAAACTATAAAGTTCCCACTTATGCTCTTCATGCTTTCTATGATTTTAGTTCAGTCCCCTCAAATTGATTTCTTTTCTAGCCTAAATAATCCTCTACTTTAAGGATTCAAACTCCCTCCAGCAACTGTACAATTGTTAATACACTACAGACAAAAATGGGATCATTGTCTTTGTGATAAGCAAGGGAAAAAAGGAAAAACCAAACCACGTAAATGGGTCACAGAGAGTCTGGCTGTTCAGCAGCCTGAGTTGAATCCCTAGAAGGCAGCAGCTTCAGCCTGAAGATTAACATGGCGAACAAGGAAGCCAAATATTTAATCAGGGTAAAGTACATTCATTCATTGTGCATTCTGGTCATCTCCCCCTACATCTTGGGTTGGTAATTAACAAACCTTCCTTAGAAGAGAGGTTCAGGAACTGATCCACTTCATGGGGCTCCAATTTAATCTCTGGAAGAACTCTCTGGCTCAGTGGTTTCATCTAGAAAAGAGAAATTAATAGCATGAAAACCCAAAGCACACATCTTAAAAATCTTAATAGAAGGATACAAGGATGACTTCTCCATAAATGGAGAGGTTTCCCTCTCCTCCTGCTCTGCTACAGGCAAAGCTTTAACTGCTTCACAAAGTTTGCTAAACCAGGCTACAGAGAATACTGCCCTGACTACTCCCACTGTGGCTTTTCTTACTACTATATTTAGCTAAATAAAAGATTACGCCTCAGAGATGACATTTCAGACTGAAAGCTAGTATGCAACCCACTCAAATTACTTCTCTTAGCAACAGAGCTGCCACTAGGATTTGCCGGACCGCACAGTCTGTTTGAGCAGAGACAGAAATGCTCCTAGTAGTGGGGTAAAGCCTGTTCAAGACTGTTGCCATCTGGGAGCAAGAGCAAGGTGCCAGTCACTGAACACCAGATTATCAGACCCAAGTTTATTTCACAGGGTGGAGGAGCAGGAAAAGAGACAGTCACAACTGACCAAAGTTTGGAAGTCATCTGGCTTGCCCTGTTGACAGGATTGGGGCGCCAGGCTGCCAAGCTGTTGCCCAGAGTCTGCCTGAAGGCTAGAGTCCTAGGCTTGAGGAAGCCAGTCTGGCACATCAGCATGCTCACTGAAGGCAAAATCTCTCTCAATAACCTGTGTAACTAATCCATGTGATGGTAATGAGCCACCAGGTCTTTGCAAACCGTGGCATCCCAAGCTACAGCAGGACTACGTATCAGGGACAGCACATTCAGATTAAAAGAGGATTATGGGAAACTTGTGTAATTTTTTCAGTTTCTCAGAAAATAATTTCTGTTGCATGTATTTCTGCTCCACATCCACGTGGAAACATTTCTTTTCAGCATATACTAACTCCACCTGGCCTGGACTGACTTCGCACCCTGGGGACTGTGAACAGTCATAGTTTCTTCCTCCACTGACAGGGGACTCTGGTCAGCTGCTGCAGTTCATTCTCCTTAACTACACCACAGCCAAACTGAGCTCTTGAGAATGCCCACAGGCTGCTTCAGCTGTGGTCAAAAAGGCATCACAAGTGGTCCTTACGAGGCAGACTGGTGTGGAAGCAGCAGCAGCCCAAAATGTCAAAGCGTCGTAGATCTGGCAGAAGTGACTTAGCAGGCGAAGAGGGAAACTCTCCAGTCATTTCAAACAATGAGTTTTTTTCTCATTAGGGGAAGGCACAGCAGCACTTAAGCAAGTTATTATAGAAGACACTTAGCTTGTCACAGGCTTAAGAGGGCAAATAGGTTAGTCAGTTAAGGTTGGACTGGTTCATTAGAAACTGTTTAAATATTTTTAAACATGCACAAGCCCCAGGCTTTCAGGCTAGCATAGAAGAGAAAGTTGTGCAACCAGCCATGAAGTTGTGGATGTCCCCTCCCTGGAAGTGTTCAGGGCCAGGTTAGATGGGGCTTTGAGCAACCTGGTCTGGTGGGAGGTGTCCCTGCCCATGGCAGTGGGGTTGGACTGGATGACCTTGAAGGTCCCTTCCCACCCAAACCATTCTGTGATTAAGACCTGAAGATGAAGATAAGAGTTTTGAAACACAAGCTCTTACAGCAGCAGTGGGAAACCAGCAAATATTAAAAAGCATTAAAGCAGACTGCAGTGTGCACTCTGAATTGACAACCTTTGGCACCAAGGAGGCCACACTTGTATACAAAGCATTAGAAGAATCTGTAGTTAATTGTGCACAGAGGAGAACAGAAAGTACCAGGGCAGCCGTCTGTAGCTCAGGTTGTTCCCCCTCCAGCGACATGGCCGTGACAGTGAGACTGAAGGAGGGAGCAAGGCCTGACGTCTCACACAACGCTGGCTCAGTCTTTATTGCTGCTGGAGTCAGCTCTGTACCCAGACACCATTCCTCATTTTCCAGGTCACCTGTCAGGGAAGGAAATTGGACACCACATGTTTAGGTCAGAGACAGAAAGACTACAAATGAAAATAATGTCATCCCTCCTCCAGAGAAGGGAAACAAACACAGAAGGTATTTCAGTCTATCAACATCACTCTGCCCTTCCTATTCAGTTCTCAGTCAATGCAGACAGCCGTGCCATTTCAGAGCTGTAACTTAATCCTAGCCCCAGGATACAGAGAGGAGCAGCGAGGAAAGACACAGAGCACTAATCACTGCACATTGCCGAAAGCTGCTAACTCAGAGCAGAACAAGACTAAACAAGCCATTGGGTAAAGCAGCCAGTGAGCCATGTCCTACACACACTAATGCCTGCTGACTCAGTTTTATTCCTCCTCATAGATATAGCCCTTAGCCACACTTCTGCTTCTACTACTGCTTGCAATCATCAAATAGCTGGAGTGGTGATATTATACTTTTAAGAACAAAGGATTTTTCACACTCTCAACTGCAAAATTTGTCTCCCAAGGAATCATTTAGTAAGTATAAAAGACGTTAAAGGCTTTGATGATTTCACAGGAGCACCAGTGCAGTAGTGATCGTGCTCATTTCCTCCCCTGAGCCTCTGGAAGTCCCATCACAGGATGCCTATTTTGACTGGCAGCATTGAAATGTGCATCACGTGCTGTCAGAACTGTCCCCTAGCCCCACTTACTGCAAGCAAGGTTTGCCTTGCACTGTCAAGAACTGAAAGAAGGTTGGCATGGTAAGTTGGCAGCTCCCCATTTCCATGAAGCAGGCACTGTCTGGGTTGCTGAGAAGAGACTTAATCTCCCAGGTCTGAAGTATGATAAAGGATCAAGAACTTGGAAGGACTCAATTTTTAAAACAATTTCACAAGGCTATTAACAATCCCACTTAAAGAAAAAAAAAATCAAATGCATTTTTGGCCATTGTAATTCTGCTTTAAAAGTATTCCCATCCCTACTGCTAAAGTTCAGTCATGAAAGCTCTTTTCTCTTACAGGAGAGTATTCCACACCAGCTGTACTGCATCCCAACAGCATACAGCGCAGTCTTCTGCCACAGCTCGTCAACAGTTGTGAAAAGCACATCCATAAATCAAGCAGCTGGAATCCAAGACCAAATACATATAAGGGAAAAGAGTGTTGATCTTTCTTTTAAAGCTTTCTCCTGAGTTCATACAGAGTATTTATTGCATATACAGAACTAAAGCAGAGAGCAAGCACGTACACCATATGGCCAGTCAACAGCCACAGAGCTTCGAATTAACTGCAGGCTGCATCAGCATCGTGGGAGGCAGCCAGGGTGCTGTGGCCATGCCACCAGCAGGCCACAAGGCTGACACAAGACCCTTACACATCCGAACGTATCAAGCTGGTGAGATGTCAACAGAGTTCAGCTGCAAACAGGTAACAAAAATAAGAGCGACCTTACAGCCTCCGTGCTGCCCTTGCTGTTAAGACCACACACACATGCCGCACACAGGCACTGGGCAGAAGCTGGGTGAATGGAAGAAGGGAGATGTATGTACATCTCCAACGCTAGTCATTACTTTGTGGTGGGACCTAACCTCCACCGCTGGCAAGGAAGGAGGTAATTTGAGTAAAGACGCACCAAGGAATTAAAAATGAAAAATACATATCCTGTAATCAGAAGCTCAAGAACAGTGAGCTCAGCTCTGCCAAGTGAAGTAACTGTACAGCAAGGGCTAAATACCACATTTAAGTTTCTGGTGAGCTTACTCACAAAGCTTTCTGGGAAACGCAGATATATAAATAAAGAAGTATTTATGAAAAAAAGAGGTAGCATTGTTTAAATATTAACTCAGAAGAGAGGACATTGCTCTCTTTCAAGCCTTCTTCCACCTCTCTCCTCACAAACACGAGAGCACAGCTCCCTCCCTGCTGACCGCAATGAAATATTCAATGGATCCGTGGACTCCCTCTAGTTTGCTGTGTGTGCATCATTCAGATAAGAGCTTTAAAGTGGTAACTTTGCCTGGAAATACAGAATGCCTTGGCAAACACAACTTTCAAATGCTTCTTTGGATATCTTCTGCCAAAACATCTCCCACATCGTGTTTTGCAGAACCTCCACTGGCTGCCTCTCGCACCTCACTGGGTTGAGCTACCTGGTGGCAGCGCTATCGTCTGTGATCAACTTCAGGCTCCCTGTGGGAGGGAAGGCTACACATAAATGAGAGCTATCAGTGAACCAAGTAATTAGCCCTGAACTTTCTGAGATTTGTATCATCATGCAAGTAGAAGAGAAAAATCCAGCCATGGGTGCCCAGTGAAACTGGGCACGTCCTCCAAGACTGCACTTCGTGATGTTTATCACACCTAATCCTCAGACTCATCACGAGGATTCAGCTGCTGTAAGACAGCAAGATATGCTGGCCCCCAGCCGGTCATTTTACTCCCCTGGAACCTGACCTTGCTGATTAACCTGACATCCCTGCCATCACCACTTAGATCTGCACAAACTGCTCGGAGTTATGCTAGGCTTTAAAGCCAGTCTAACCAGTTCGTAGGGCTACGGATGGGTTTCAGAGACAGCAACACGCTGCATTTAACTCTGAGATAACTTTGAAGAACTGCATCTAACACTTTTTTGACATTGCCTCTTATGATGCATGGTGACAGCTGTCATTCCAGATGAACCACCCTGTGAAAGGAAGGGACAGAGCAACACACTGGCCAAATCCCACCTTGATACTCCCCTCTCCCCACTTTTTCCAAGCCCTCATTACACATTTACAATCATGGTCAGGATTGTGCAATGAGTTACTTTTCTTTGACACATTCCAGCTTCTGATGTCACCAACCATCTCTCCTCTGCTCCAGGAGAGCTGCAAGGACACTTCCCACTGTCCTTTATCCTCTTCCTGAGCACAGCAGGTTGACGTGATCTGAAAATCTTTCTTAGTTTATTCCTGTAATAGCCCCTAAGCACCTCAGTCTACTCTGCCAAGCACTGTCCTAGCCAAACAAAGTGGCAGCTCTTGCCCCAGTGAGAATGCTGCACAAAACCAGACACATTTAGGCAAACGGGGAAAATTAAGCAGGCTACAAAATACTGGCCATATTGAGAGGGATGCCACACACTCCAAGACAACTCTATTTCTGACAGTGGGGCATGAAGAATCATGAGAGGTCTTGGGGAATAATGAGAACAAGTAACAAGGTCCAAGTGAAATACTGAAATGAAAGGACAGCAGAGGCTGGCTCAAGGGACCCACTGGAGGAAAAGGGAGGTGTCTTCTCCAAACCGAGCAAGATGTGCTGTGGGAAGTGTAGATGACTGGTGTCAAGAAATTGAAGGTGTTTGTGTTTATATTTATATTAGACATGATTCAGGAAGCACATGGGAACTATTGAGACAGAGTCCAAAACAAACAGCTGAGAAAATGGTCTTGGTGGCAGTATTCTAGATGGATATGTTATAGGGCAACATTGCACTGCTAAGGTGAGACAAAACACGCTGCAAACCACTCAGACATATAGAGAAAAAAGCCTGAACAAGAGACTTAGCTATTCAAATGGCTAGGAAAATCCACATTCTAAAGATGGTCACTTTGGCTGCTAAAAATACATTTTCAGGCTTCAAAACACTGATTACAAAGTCTGCTGCTGAACAAGTGATAGTGGCTGTCAGTCCCCTTTCCCAGCTGAAATTTCCTACAAACTTCAGAGCTCTACTGTGTAATGACTCTTTAGATGAGAAGCATTCCCTTTCACCTACACTTTCATAAGCCCATGAAAGCCAGGCATTTTGGCAGATGAAATACGTCATTTGAGGAGCCTACACAGTACTTAGCAAAATCCCAGCTAACGCTTCTATGTGCAATGCACCAGCACTGTTAAATTCCACATATGGACTATGTTAACTGAACATTAATGTAGCAAAGCACCCAAGTGTGAAGCAAAACCTATAAAGGTTTAAATCAGTGTACTTTTGCACACTATATACAACTAAAAATAGGAATGTTTTAATAATGTGATCAAACAATTTCTCTGCAAAACCTGTGCCTTACCCAACAAGCAGAATGCATGGCGCTCCCCTGAGGAGCTATATCATATTTTGTTATTCTCATGCACAGCCTTAACTCTCTCCTTTACCAAAGACAATTCAAATTCTGTTCCTACAGAGCTGTCTAATTCCCTCCTAGCGTACAATCAAAATGCTTCACCAACCTGAATTAATTTCCACAGCAGTCCGAAAAATTCAAGTGAGCCTTGGAGAGTTTAAGGCCAAAAAGTATCCAGTAATTTAAAATGGCCAACTGGAGACAAATGGAATTGGATTTTTCAGATGATTTAGCACTGTTATTATACTTTATCAAAACACAGTATGCTTTGAGTTTTCAGGTGCAGGCACTTCTGCAAGTTAAACATCAGATTTTATCTGCACCCAATCAAACATCCAGAAAACCCATTCATCACAGTAACCCAGGGTTTATGACACACGCATCTACGATCTTCTCTTCTGTGTCCAAGACTAAAATTACATTTCTTTGGAAAGTTTTAGCATGCTGCTTTTGTCATCAACCTTGTCCTACTTTTCCTGCAGACTCTTGCTTAGCACGCATCTGCCACCTTCTTTAAAAAAGGCAGGAGCCTTACAAAGCGCCAAAGCAAGTTCAGTCAGTGCCCTGAGCAAAGTTCTCACTGATAGGTAAAACCCTAAACATGTCCTCTTCTTTCCCAGCTGCACTCATCACCAGTCCAGCCTGGTCCCAGACGTGACATGCACTGTGCTGTAAGATGCTGTGTATGTGATAATGCAGGAGAGGAAGCTCAAAAAGGGACACAATTCCCTCAGTACCATGAGTGTAAGCACTGCATGTCATGGATATCGACAGCAAGGTGTCCAAGTAGCAAACAAACTCTTTCTGTCCTGTTTTTATTTCGGAGGCCTTAATCCTGCCCCAGGTTCCCTCATCCACAGTGAAGATGGACAATGCTAGCAGGACCTACCAAGGATACCACAAGTGGACTCTCCAGATCACTGCACCTAAAAGGGAGAAGGGTATACAAAATTTTGCACAATGAAAGCTTAAGAGCTTTAATGTCCATTATGAAGACTGAGTTGTGCACAAGCGATTGGCTTCGGGTGCACACCATACCGAAGTCAACTTCTCTCTATGCTGCACACCACATACATTACGATGAGAGTTTCCAACAGAAATGGGTTTCAGTGCTCGTGTAAGCATCACAGCTGTAGCAGTAATCAGTATGTGTGATTTAGGCAAACATGAAAAACACATAACCAAGAAAAGTTGTGTTTGAACACGGCAGAAATAATATATACTACTTCTGTGTTCATTAAAAAACATTGTAATATAACTGTATTTATATAAAAATTAAACAATCTCTTAACAATACGTGCAGCTTCCTAGGATACTCATATTTCTCTGAAGAACTTAAACATTTTGTATCTTTCCTTGTTCCACATAAAATTATGGGAAGGCAGTATAGGAAAAGTGGGAAAGTAAGGTCAAAAATGCTTACTTCAAGTGTACTTTTTTTTTTTTTAGTATCAGCATTCCTAGCAAGCTCTTATTTCCTTTTAAAAATTTTCACTATCCAACATTATTCTATCCAATGAATTCTTCAATCTCATCCAACATACCACCTCCTTTCCTGAGAAAACGCAGATCTTCTCCAATATTGACAAAATTTCACCCTCTGTGAGAGATGCACAGAGAAACAGAGCTTATGAAATAACTTGAAAGATCTCTCTTGCTCCCCAAATTCATTTCAGCACTATTCATTAATGAGTTTAACAGAGGCACTTTTTGCATGGGTAACCAAGTTACATCAGTGACTTGCTGTGTATTTTTAAATAAATGAAATTACAGATGCACTCTGTATCGCTCCCTCACCCCTCCTAAGTAGAGAGATGCAAGCATTCAGAGGAACAACTTAATTTCCACCTTTTTTTCCCCCTGCAGTAAAAAGGAAGACAGCACCACTAGGTAAACAAACCCACACGAGGGATGGACCACTGAACCTAAACTGGAAGGGAAGAAACCCAACCAACACCACCATTACCACCACGACAGATCGCAATCACACAGAAAACAGCTTGTCATTTGAAACAAGCCTGCAAATAAGACCTGTAGAAGCATCAAGGGATATCCTTATATGCACAAGGAGGACGAAGACACAGTCCTTGCCTTCTTGAAGTTCACTGTCCAAGCAACAGATTAAGCAGCTAGAGAAAGACAAAACTGGAAACTTATGGAGACCACAACAGACTACCAGTCAAAATGCTTTGCACAGGTATCAGAAGAGACATCTCTGAACAGGGCAATGCAAGAAGACTTCAAATAACTCCAACTGTTCTCCAGCCAAGTGTATTTAAATAACCCCCCTCTTCGCCCTGTGTCACGGATTTGAGCAAAATGGCTTCAACTAATTCTTTTTGGTCCATGACAGATCTTGTACTGCCATCAGAGGGCTTGGATGCACAGCCCACATGGTTTCTATACAACAATGTGCAATGTGTAGTGTCAGGACAAGGGGTAACAGTTTTAAACTGAAAGAAGGTAGATTTAGACTAGATAGTGGAAAGAAATTCTTTACTGTGAGGGTGGTGAGACACTGGCACAGGTTGCCCAGGGAAGTTGTGGATGCTCCCTCCCTGGAAATGTTCAAGGCCAGGTTGGACAGGGCTTTGAGCAGCCTGGTCTAGTGGGAGGGGTCCCTGCTCGTGGCAGAGGGGTTGGACCAGATGATCTTTAAGGTCCCTTCCAACCCAAACCATTCTATGATTCTATGAAATACTGCTGCAAACTGGGAGCTGACTAACTGCAAGGGGAAAACACATCCTGGAAGAGGCTCATAACTCGTTTGGGGGCAAAACATCTGCTTGCTGTCAGCAGAAACACTCCACTGTGAACCCAGAAGGGCCTCTGCTGATGCATGGATTCTGGGTGTGCTGCTGGACATACCGCTCACAGGGAAGTTCAGCGTCCCCAGCTCTGCAGTCTGAGCCTTGCCAGCCTCCCAAAGGCAAGTTGGACCTTTCTGGAGAAAGAATTGCTTCCTTGTCTTCCCCGTGGCCTCACACCATCCCTGGTGCCCAGCTCTGGGCTCACATAACACCCCCTGGCAGACACAAGCCCCGTTTATCATGGCTGAAATGCTCAACTCCAACGCCACTGCTGCTACCCCCCCCTTCCTCCGTGAGGTGAGAGCCCACATTCATCGACAAACAGTTTCTCTTACAGATTTTCCAGATGGCATTTCCCCCTCCCAGCGTGCGCACACACTCCCACCACAAATAATGAAACTGAAGCCCTCGAAACAGCCTCAACAAAGAAGATACTGTTTGACCAGCAAACATTGGGGTCCTTCTTAAAGTGCCAGGAAGGGAAATTTAAATAAATGGGCAAAGATGAGCAGCAGCGACACAGAGTAATCACAACGCATGGCAGAAGTAGTCTTTCTCCTAACAAAGGATCATCAGTTGTACCTGCATCCCCCCTTTGAGCAGCGTGAAGTCCACCTAAAACCTACAGATTATTTGTATTACTATCAAAGTTTTTAGGATAGAAACAAGGACACATTGTTCCTCCCATATCTAAATAATCAGGGTCAATACCCTCTTTCCAGTGGAGAATTTGGACAGTTTTCAATCAGAATCTTCTCGCCACATAAAATCAGCCAGGAGATGTCTCGGGGTTATAGGTTCTGCTTTAGCTTCTGGTCAGCCTGAGACGTTACACAAGCATAGCTGTCAGCTGGGATGCAGTTCCTGATGTTTTTAATTCTTTTGCTACAGGGTAGAAAAATGTTATTTTGCCAGCATCAGCCCTTATATACATGGGACTGAGGCACAGACTGAGGTGCTAACTTGGATTTACAGCCCTAATGCTTGATACTATTAAATGTCCTATAAAATGTGAATGTGATTTTTTTTGTTTTGGTTTGTTTTGGTCTTTTTTATGGTATGTGAAAATTATCCACAGAAGCACTGTGTTCAAATAAAACAGTTCTCTCTCAGCTTTCTGAATTTTTCTCCCAACATGGATATTGTGAAGGCACATCCATATTACAAGCAGCAATCAGGCTTTGACGCACATTAAAAAGACTCAGTGTTCGCAGCAAACAACTGAGCATCAACTCCCAGTGCAACACTACAGCTAAAAGAATGAGATCACTGGTTTCAGAAACAGCAGGACTGGAAGTGGGAGGAGAATTCCCCTCATATTCATCATTAGAGAAACTGTTCCTGGGAAATTAGCTCCTGTGGTCACTTTACACAGAGTTTTGAAAAAGAACTGTTAATGTTCCTTTGTTTAGAAAGGAACTGCAAGAAAAGCTCAATGTCCAGAAGATATTCCATATAGGGATGCAGTAGGAGTGCAGTTAATTTAAACTGTATCCAAGTAGAAGTCAAGAGGGAACTTAACCACAGCCTACAAACTCCTGGGGGAAGAGGTTTCTGAGAGCAGATGGTTCTTTACTCCAGCAGGGAAAAAGGCCATAAAGAGATCTCATATGTGGAACCGGAAGCTAAAGGAGGTCTGACTGCAAATAAAGTTGTCAATTATTAACACTAAGCATAAGTAATCACACAAATGCCCACTTCTCGATCAGATCTGACGTTTTTCAGACACAGCACTGCCCAGGTAGAAGTTACAGGCTTGATTCAGAGCGACCTACTGAGATTTTGGACCTTGCACATACAACAGTTCAAAAGCCTTCTCATCCTTTAAAACTGCAGATGCTGACAAGGACTGACTGCTACCAGACTGCTACATCCACATAAAATCATTTAAATACAGGCTACCACCACCAAATGGCTTCCTCCCCATTTCTTAAATAAACACACAAAAATAAAAAACCCACACAGGAAAACAGTTGCATTGGAATGTACTTGCAAAAACTATCGGCATGGCTCTGACAGCATCTTTTCAAAACACAAGTACATTTATTTGTCCAGTTCCATTTTCTTTAAAATCAGGACAGAGGAGTTTCCATTTTCATTGTTCATATCTCACTGATTTAAAGAAAAATAGACAAAAGCAGGACAAAGTGTGTGTGTGTGTGTATATGTATATATAGTGTATATAAAAAATAAAAATAGAATATATAACCTATTATATATAATAAATTGTATATATACACATATATACCATTCTCATAGATATATATAACACATGTATACATATATAAAATGTATGAAGATCACCCTGAGCCTCCAGCCCACGGGTGCCTCTATGCAAAGAAACAGCACGACACTGTTTACTGCTTGCTGACTCCATACATAAGTAAACATTCTCCTGTACAAAGCACTGTTTGAGATGAGGACCGCATTTATCATTAAAGGACTATTTGCACTGGAGAAGTGGGAGCCACATACAATGATTTGCGGGGGTTGTTTGTTTGTTTAGAGGTTTTTCTGTTTGGTTTGTTTTTCCTTTGTCAAACGATGTAGGGAGATGGAGTTGAAGCTTAAAAAGAAAATTTAGATTTTAAAAGCATATTACAGGAAAACATAATCTCAGCAGAAAAAAACCCAACAACAATAGAGATTATATTCTGGGGCCAGCCCCAGTTTTGGCACAGCTAAGCGGAAAATAGAAACATACCATTTCTGCAATCACTCTGTCAAACCTTTAGCCAAGGCAAGCCTCTTCAAATCCAAGAGTAACTTCAAAGCATTCCTGAGCAGGAAAGCACGAACAGGAGGCACAGGTGGGGACCAAGGCTACTCTCAAAAGCAGAGCCCTCCGGGGACTGGGAAAGGAATGCACCCAACCACCTGGCCACAATTTGGGGAGGGAAACCATACAAATGAGTGGTCAGTTGTCCACTGTCTCTGCCCTGCCAGGCTCACAAAGAGAAAAACACACAAAAAAACCAAACACATGCCCACCACAAACAGCCCATCACTTGAGCTGATCCTAGAGGATGAAGAGCCCCACACAGATGCTGCAGCCTCTGCCTCTGCGTTCCTGCTGCACTCCAGGCCCTCAGTATCACTCATACTCGATTCTCACCTATGGATCTCACACGTCCAAAACAAGGGGCAGCCATTATCCTAAAGTTTGTCTACAGCTGACAAGATGAAGCATGGGAGGGCAGGGAAGAACCCTACACCTGCATTTCAAGTTGCACAGGAGACGAACCATAGTCCCTGCTGAAACTCGGATCTTGACTTGCTCCTGGCTGCCTGACACACAGCCCTCCCTTTCCAAAAGGCTGCAGAGACTGGAAAACTGCAGACAGCCATGCATGAACCATAACAGAAAATAAAGTTTTTCCCTAACCATTTACAACTGTTAGAAGCGAATCTGTACCCCAAAAGGCCCTGATGAGCAGCAAGAAGTCTCCCTTATCCATCAACCTTATTCTTAGGCTCCTCTCCCAGCTTCATTTCCTTCCAAGAAGCATTTTTCACTTCATGAATACCCACTGCAGAGTTGGCTGTTCTCCACAGTCACTCTGCAGTTGTCTCAAAAGCCCCAGGGCTCACAACTAGAAAGCTGAAACCTGCTGTGAGAGAGGCAGCAGCACAACCGGTGCAGCTCATCGGTACCTGCGACTCAGCCTCCATTTTCATGTTACAGCCTGGAGCCCTCCCCAGGCCAGATGCCTTATTCACTAAAACCACCTGGTCAGCCAGCTGCACACCAGCAGGTCAGACCTATAAATCTCTCTCTCAGGTATCTTTAGTCTTAAAAGTTCATGCAAAATCGAATATAAGAATAGATTCACAGGGAGGAGTTAGGGGAACAAACAACTAAATGCCAGATGTCTTGCACACATCAGCTTTAAAACAGTTAGTCTTGCCAATGCTTTCATAAGCTGGACTTTAGAGACTGACACCTTCTGAGACCCCACGCTACCAACAGCCTGCAAGTATTTAGAAGAGTTCTGCACAAAGCTGGGAAAGTATCCTCAATACAGGGAAGTCAGAAGAATGAGTAACTGGGGAAAACCAGTGTTGGGACCTTGATCTTATGGATGCTTAAACATGTCCTCACCTTGAGGTCAACAGGACTCCCCGAAAGAGTTAAACCCAGGCTTATGAGTTTGCCAGATTTTACACTTCTAGCACTTTAAAAAAAAAAAACAACTTCATGTAAGATTTACAAATAAATGAATAGGTCAATTTAGTAATTGCAGAAATCACGGTAATGGCTGGGTAGTGGCCAACAAGAACGGCTCACAGCAGAAGCTACCTCTTCCTGCAGTAGTCAGTAAAAAGGTGCTTATGGAGTCAGAGTGATCGTTCACTCCATAATAATGGCTGAAAGCAAGCATTAAATAACATTTTCAGTAAGGTTGTCAGAGACTTGGTTGGGAAAAAAAAGACAAAAATAGACACTGAGTGGCTTAAAGTTATTTTGAAGAACATTCACAAAAAAAAGATGGGCCTTTTTCTCAGCCTCGCTGCCACCTGGGGCTCTGGTGAATGATGAAAGTAGATGAAAGCTGCTGCAGACATTGGGTGCCACTGAACCAGACAGACGCACTCCTCAGATCCAGTTCCCTCCTCCAACAGGCAGGCAGGGACTGAAGGAGAGCAGGAAGGCAGGTGGTGGAGCAACACAAAGTGGGGCCGGCCTGGTTGCAGCACACTGGACCCAGCACCACAGGGCTTGGACCAATGGCTGGGGTCACCCCAGTTCCACACGGCCAGCAGGACCCTGCCCCAACATGGGTCACACACACCCCACCTGTCATTTCTGCCTCCACCTCCACAGGGCCTGTCACCACGGAAACCAATTTCAGTTTTTAAGGCTATTTTTAAAGGCAGGCAGGCAACATTACCTTTAGGACACCAGAGCTGGATGGTACCATCCGCCCCCCAGCCCTTCGGTGCAGGACTCACGGCACACTGGGTCAGCAAAGGGCTTAACGGCCACCAGACCGTTCCTGGCACCGAAACAGCCTGCTGTTGACTGCAGGCATGTGTCCCCACATCACATGTGTCCATATCACGAGTGCACACATACATGCAAGTGTCACACATGAGCCTCCTCACTGGCTTCTACTGGTTTCTACTCCCAGTCCTGCAGAGCTGGGTCCTGAATCAAGACCCAGCAGGATCATGGAGCCTCGCCATGGAAAAACCATGAAAACACAACAGCGGAAAGAGCTCACCAATTCACCCAGTGGGATGGAATGCAAACATTTTGCGCATTCTTTATACAGGCCCCTCAGCCAACCTCGTTTCTCGGCCTCTGCCACTCCACAAATCCACTCCTTGTTCTGCAGCAGCAGGAGATTGTGCTGGAGCACATGGACCTCTCTCTCCACACTCTGTACCTCCTGCTCCCCAAAAGGACCCTGGTGCTTCCAATAGCTGTCCCCTTACTCCACCAAATGGACTGGCATTCATCAGAGCTGTCAGAAGCACTGCAGACCTCCAATGCCTAACAGTGGAAATACTTTCAACCTTCAGTGCCAAACCCTGCAGTACTACCATCCACAAAATCCCCCTCTCCTGCTCTCACCGCCTCAAGGATTGAAAAATCCTCAGGGTGATGCCTTTGGATATCCATCAGACAGCCATGTTAACTGTAATTCTGCAATTTTCTCAAGTATTTCTCAGAGCTTAACTGTTTTGAAGTTGATAGGTACTGAAAGGTCGTGAGCATGATTCCAGGGTTAAGATTAAATAAAATCCCAAACATCAAGAACAACTCCTCCTCCTCCTCCTCCTCCTCTCTTATGAAACACCCTGCAGAGTGAACAGAAGATGAAATGCTTTCCATTCGTTTTCTATTTTTAAATTCACTTGTTAATGCTTCTTGGCTTTTTAAAACATCTTTTGACTAGAGCTCTATTAATTACCCAGTGGTCTCAGCAGTATGATTTTTTTCAGGATTTTTCCCCAAAGGAAACTCCCCTCACTTTTAGCCTAGTTTGAAGCTTCTCTCTATTAACTTCCAGGGAAGTCTGCTTTCCGAAGTTTCTTGATCTTGCTTCTCCTGGCACAATTAAAGTTTCTATCTTCTCTATGTATTAATTTAAAGATTTTCACATAAATAAATACAAAATGGGAAGACGTGATGTAGATGATGTTTCCAGATCATCTCCAAAAACCCATCTCACCTTGAAAAGCCTTCTCACAGGCTTTATTAGTTATCCTCTTGTGAAATCTCTAACAGACTGCATCTTGTTTAAGAGAGTGCTTTGGACTACAAAACTGTCAGCCTTTGCAAGCTCTTGTGCGGGTGGATCTTCATAAACAGCTTAGCTTGTTAATGCTTAGACATAAGCACTAATCTCTCTTTCTCTTTATTGCAATGCAACTTAGTACTCTACTGCTTTTCACTGTAAAGCTCATGTTGAAGACACAAACCAATTATTAGGAGTGAAAGTCTGCCATGGCCATTATTCCTAATAGTTACCAGATATTCATGGCCTTGCTCCTCCACCAACCACTAGCTTTTGCCTTGAACTTCCCTTCCTGCCAGCAGGCATCTTCACACCAGAACAAGCAGGTTGGATCCTTCCTCCCACCATTCCTTTTTGCCCCTCCAGATGTTTATCACTGCTGAGCTGGGGTAGCTAACTGCTAAAAAATGCTGTTGGTTTTAGTTATTTTCTATGCACTGGTATTTCCTACAACCACAGAATCTATAAAATGGCAGTCACTATGCCTTTACAAGATCCCCAGTGACTTCCTGATGGACATTATTTTTTTCTTTGCGTTTTTATTTTCTAAAAAAGGAAAAAAACCCCTAGGACTTCAGCAAGACAGGTTTTAAGACTGGGGCAGCACCTGAAGTTACATTCCTACATGTGTATTTAAAAACAAATAAGATGATCTGATTTTAATTTTGCCATACCAGAAAGCTCCAGATACTAAATACTGAAAAATAAGTGTAGTTTAAAAGGTTGGTCAGTTTGTTTTCAGTAAAAATGAAATTATGTAGCTCTGAAGGAACCTGTGGAGAACGTGTTGCCCAATTCCTCATTCATAGTATGGCTAATTTGGATCACATCACTCAGGGCCTTTCCTAGCTTAGTTTTGAATATTTCCATGGACGATGACTTCACAGCCTCTCTGGACACCTGTTCAAGTGTCTGACCCACTCTCATGGTGAAAAAGATCTTCCTAACACTCAACTGGAATTTCCCTTTTTGCAACTTGCATCCATAGAGAGCAGTAAGATCTCCCTTTTGCCTTCTCTCCTGAAGACGAAACAAAATCCATCTCACTTTATCCTTCCATGTCATGTTCTGCATACCCAAACTTCATGGTGGTTCTCATTTGACTCTTTTGGTTTACCAGTCTCCATTTACCTACAACAACCACTGATTCAGATACAGGAAAACAAGCGTATTTCTGGCCCTTCTCCTATTTCTTTTTGATGGGCACTTTAATTCAAAATGTTAACAGCACAAAGTTAGTAGCTTCTGATGAGCACAATTTCCCTGTCTATGTACAAGTTTCTTTATTCACAATGCCTGCAAACCTAAAACAAGCAAAACCCTTACATGATTTTATTGTATTTCAATGCACACAGCATTCACACGCACCCTTAATGCATCATCACCTCGCCAGGAACATTTCATTACTGCACCATCACAACAAACCAGCAAGGGCTCAGTGAATCTATGTCAGTAGATGTTGCAGACACCAGTACTACCTTCATTGAAGGTGTCTTCAGTCGAGACGTGGGTCAAGGGAGACTGGGGGCGAGAGTCCCCGCAGAGGGAGTAGCTGTGCTCTGCCTGGATGAGGGGCGCTGGGGACGCTGGAGACAGTTCCACCTCCATTACTTCATTCTTCTCAGACAAGAAGGGATCATTCAAGAGCTGGCCTAGGACATCTGGTGAAAACTCATCCAGGAACTCTGTGAAGTGCTGTGGAGATAAAAGGGAGGGAAAAAGTTTATCTTCTTGTCTGTCTGTCATAGCAACAATAGGAAAGCATTGATCAGAACAACTCCAGTATCTGCATCAGGCATCTGTGCCAGTCAGCAGCAGGATCTACCAGCCCTGCCTAATGCCCTCCTCCAATCACTACTTCAAGCTGAAGAGCTACGGCTAGAATAAAAGTCCTCTCTGAGGCATATATTACAACAGAAGAGCTTGTAAATAACTTGCAATGAAAACAGGAAATAGAAGCATGGTAGTCACGTCCTGATGCAGACTGCTTCCCCCTCATCTCCCCTAAGGTACTTACTCCAGCACGCCAGAAAAATGGGAAAGTGCATTTCACCCAGACAGTGTGAAATCCCGATCCTGCAGGATTTACCAACCGAACATTTTGTGTGTGGAGTAGAATATATTGGGTTAATGTTCACTGAGGCAGAGAAGAAAAAGGGAGCACACTCGGACAGGCTCTGACACCATGTATGACTATTTTAGCTGCACTGAATATACCGTACGCTCTAGAACGGGTCCATGCATGTCCCTAGGCAAGCAATTAACGCATTTGCTATAAAACAGGCTTCCTGGCTGATTTACGTATCTATTTCAGAAGTCACATTCCATCTAGGACTAGAGTCTATATCCAGCTTCTAGGCCCCATGGCTAAAGCTCCTGACAGCCAGTACTAATTACCACTTTATCTATTACACTGAATTCATTACACTGACAGTGCACGTTATGGCTGTATGTAGCAAGATAACTTTGTGTTTGTGTCTTATTCAAAATAAGCACAAACCAAATCTCCTGATCTACTTCCTTGAAACTCCAATGCAGTTCCATCAATGGCCAAAAACTCTGCAGCTCTCCTTGGTTTTGTTTCCAATGTCGTTAAGACTACATCTTTGACAGACCAAGAAGCTGTACTGCAGGAGACCATTCAACAAAGAATTCCATTTTTGTACAACAATATTTGCACAATGAATTGTAACAAGCTTTTCCAAACAATCAGGCATTATCTACCATCATATACAGAAGTCTTTGTTGATTGGGGCATGATGCTACAAAAGTCTAAGTCTGTTTGATTTGCTCTGTTTTTGCAAGCAGTATTGATCTTGGCTGTTCATCTTGCTCTCTCCTGCAGAAACAAACACTGAAATTCAAGACTCAGCTTCCTGAAGGCTAAATTAAGACTTAAACAAGTCAATATTGTATAAATCCATGAGGGAAGCGGTGTGCTCACACCCCTGTGTGCAGACATTTCACATGTCCAGCAGCACCTGTGGCCTTGAAGCCTGATGCTGGAAAGCACTGAGCACAGCCAGCTCTCACAGAGTCCCCTGAAAGTTCGAAGGCCTCTTCCAAGAACACTAACTATGCCTTCTTTCAAAATTAATAAGGCTTCAGTCAATCCTGACTGACAGTGAGGAAAAGAAAATATTTACTAAACATAAGGCAATAAACAGAGGCCTACAGTTGCTATGCTGGAATAGCATGGTAGCTAAAGTAAAGGCTTTACAAATAGCAAAACAGATTTCTAGCCTCGTCTTCACTTGCCATAAACGATAACGCTACTAAACAAACTCTCATATGACTCAGCAAGAGGGTCACGACCACCTCAGAAATCCTTGTTTATTTTAATTTTGATACCCCAAAGGACTCACCAGCATTTCACATCCAGGGCTGCCTCCCAACATCTGCAAGGATAAAAATACAAATTACAGTTCCCCACTGCGTAAATAAGAAAGGAAAAGGATGGACAAGACTTGTTGAACACTGGTGCATCAATAAAGACACTGAGTAAAACAGAGCAGGCAGCCATTAAAGTGCAAACAAGAGACAGAAACGGTTCCCAGCCATGACAGAAGTCAAGAATGAACCCATAAAAAGCAGTGCCTTTATTAGAGAGAATATTTTCCTCACAGTCTACACACTTCTTTTCATTCAGGCTAATGGCAAGTGTCAATTATATTTGTTTGCATATTTTCCTAAAGCTGGCTAGAACATTCTCCTGATTCTTGCATGCACTATTCTGACTGGTGAGTAGCCGATGCTGAAATAGGGATGATACAAAATTTGTACCTTGGTTTCAACACACAGCTACTTTATCACCCGTGCGCTTCAGTGTGAGGATGTCATCCTTGAAAATACCATACTTAAGTGCTGACTTAGTCTGACACTATTTAGATGTTCTAATCTAACAGACTCAACCGAAAGACAAACTGACCACAGGCTACTCAGGTATTTTTGACAACTTCACAAATAAAGACTTCTATTTGCCTTCTGCGTACTACTGCTTTGATATAGAAGATATTTTACTTCTTCCATTTGATTGAAGTTAGATATAATTTTTTTTCCTTTCTGAATGGTGAATTTCCTAAAACAACTTCAGGAAAAGCAAAGAAGGAAACAAACATTCAACTTCCCAAAACCAGAGAGAAAGAGGACCTTGGGGTGAGGAAGGATGCTCAATACTTGTGCTTTCTCCTTTTAAAGTGGAGTTGCAAAGCTGAAAAGCAGCAAGCTGAAAGGAAGAAAATAATTTGCACTTACAAGAGACGTGTCTGAGAGCAAATAAATGGTCGATCAGGTGTTTTAAATTGTTCTCTAGTTTCTTAATAATTTTTTATCTTATCATTAATAGTCTGATTTATCTTTCCAGACTGGTCAATAGAGAAGCCTCAAACAGCCACAGGTCAGACCGCACAGCTACTGAACAAGGGGAACAGTCAATTTTAGGGATCTGGACTTCTCACTCAGTAATTATAAAAACCACCACCACTTGAGTTACAGGAATTGTTCATATGTTATACACATCTCTACTATAGTGAATGCTTAAAATTAGCTCACTTTGATTTTATTTTTTCCCCTTAAGCAAACAATTGCCTCATTGACAGTGGCTCCATTTGCCTAGAGAATTAAAAAAGATAAGGCACCTAAGCAGCAGCTACAGTAGAAACCATCGAGCAGACAGACTTTGAAACTTCCACCTACACCTAAGCTGCTTCCACTTGTATTTTCAAAGCAAATCTTCCCTTTGCCAACCATCCTCCTCCTCCTCCTCTTTCTCCTCTCCGCTTCTGCACACACCTTAGTGGTCATCAGCCCCTTCTAGAGCTGGAAGCCACAGAACAACCCTCAATTCTGATACAGCAGCAACAAACCCTGGGCATTCAGGAACTGGAAAAGGCAATTTTTGGAGGAAGCTGAGAATTTTATGCCTGCAACCTGAACATGTATTTGCTTGAAAAGGAAAGAAATTCTTTGTCCGCAGCTTTCAATTTGGCATCTTACACCCAGAGTTCACCTTTAAAAAAATTAAAAGAAAAAAAGAGGACTTGCATTGAAATTTTTTTTCTTTTTTTTGTTTTTAATACTTCTGTAGACAGCTCCATTGCCAGCTTCCTGCCATCCTCACACCCCGCTGCCAGCCACAGCACTAATTGCAGACATGTGTTGGTACAAGGAGTCTGCTTGAATTATTAAACTATTCTCTCTACATAGCAAAGACATGTGCTCAGCTGGGATTTTAACCTCTGTAAAAAGTCACGGATTTAGGACAGACGTAACCTTATCTTCTGCTTCCCCTTCCCCCAGAACACTGAAAAGACAAACGAAACAGCAGCGCTCCTGTTTACAGAGAGAAAGTAAATTGCAGACCCACGGAGTTTTACTGTCGATCTGGTTGGGCATTTGCTTCCACCTATAACCCGGGTGCTTTTGGGGAACACAAAACACCTACAGACATTCCCCCGCGGTAAGCAAACAGAGGACAGCTCTTATATCCGGGCACGCAGCGGATTTTGGATAGCTCTTCGAAAGTAGTATTTGGCTGCTGACCAGCTGGGCCGCAGGCTGCAGCTCTCCACACTGCCTGCTCCTGCCAGACAAAAGCCCTTTTCTCCAGTTCTGCCTGAGGGACAAGGTTTTCATTTCTTTCTTGTCTGATCAAATGAAGATCTCTAATGTAAAACTGAGACTCGGGTTTTGCGAGGTGCATGGCAGTGCTTCCTTCTTCGCCAGATGACCTGAAGCCAGGCAAGAGCAGCGCCTGCCCCAGTTCTCTAAAGGTGTGATATAATCATGACTAAAACTGAAACACTCGTGCTCAGAAAGTTGACTTTCTAAGAACCCACTAAAAAAGGAATGAAAAGAAGTCAAGATCCTCGAATGACAATTCATAACTATATTTAAATTATTAAACCAGCGACAGGCTTTGCTGAGCCTGGAAACGCACTGCATCAGCTGTGAGTCCCACACACCGACTGCAGCAGCACCCTTTGCAGCACAGCCACCCCAGAGAGGAGCTGCAGCGGGAGTACCCTGGCTCTCCAAGCAGCCAAGGGCAAGCCAACCTACGGGCAACAGACCAGGGTGAGAACCATCCGCAAATTCAAGATATTCCCTTCCTGGGAGTTAATGGCTCCCTCCTGGCTCACCCTGAGGTCTCCCCATCCTAGCAGGATCAATCCCTCCTCTACAAGAGGAGGTGGGAGCAACCCTTCTACCAACAGGCACTCATGGGATACTAATTAAGCCCACCATCTACCTACAGGTACAAAACTGCCTGATATTAATATCTTGTAAGGCTTCAGCAGCAATAACGGGGGGCTGAAGGCAAGGACTGCACCCTTACTTCTGTACCACAGGAATCAGAGTCCATGTGATGTACAAGGCAGTGCACCTAGAGAAGATGAGGACAGAGAAGAGAAAGGAGAAACTACAAACCAGCCCCCATCCATGGAGAAGTAAACACGCATCACAGGCAAGAATTTGCCCCCTCCTCCCGCTGCCCCAATTTCCTCTCACATTAAGATAACAGGGAGGAAAGGAAATAATTTCTTCAGCAGCGCTTTTGTGGTTTACATGAAGAAAGGTGCGTAGGAGATAAAACACAAAATATCACAAAAGATAACAGCATTTCTAGTTAATAGCATCAAACAGATAAAGAAGCTACATGGAGACACCATCTCTTCTTCAGGGAACCAAGCACATATTTCACAGACATCTGGCAGCTGCTTATATGGTAGCTGAGAAGGTCTGAGTAGGATTCACACCTACTAACAGAAGGCTTCGAGCTCTGGGACATCCAGGCAAGGCTGGGTTATTGTTAAAGATGGGACATGCAGGCTGGTCAGCCTTCACGGACTGAGCTCTAGACTCGACTGCATGGCACGATCACGATCAGCTCTGCCTGGGTTTGCAAGCGCAGCATCTACCCACAGGGACTTGGAGTGCAGACTTGCCCTTTTTAGCTGATGAAGAACTGTGCCTAGAAATGCTGCTCAGGGAGGAGTGCACACACAAGCCTACCAATGATGACAATGCAGCAGAGAAGTCTGTGACTTTCTGCATGCCCAACCCCGAGGCTAAACACCAAGGCACAGCTTAAGAAGCTTCCTCAAGGCAGGGTTTTCTTCCTAATCATGTTAGTGGTGGTGCTGTTGACTTTCCTGTTGCAAGCTCATTGGAGATGGACTGGAGGTCTCACTATGAACCAAAATACCAAGACAACTGTTCTCAGTACTCACTGGCACTTCGGCATCAGTTATTAGAGATTCAAACTCAAATTCAACTCCTTCCCTTTCTAGAAATCCTTTATGTTTGCAGCAGGGAAGCTGGCCACCACTCACTCTTCTCCAAACGCAGCCATGTCTTGTATTGTGTGGTACCCATCTTTGTCAGCTTTGAGAAGAGATAACGATGGAGACCCTGCGCTCCCACCTCCGCAGTTCACTCATATATGCCCTGCAGGGAACAGAAGAGCTCCTCTACTGGGATGGAGTGCGTCGATACATCACTGTCATGAGGCACAGATACAAGCTCCTGTTGCATTGCTCCTACAAGGATGAGAAATGAAGGACAGCCTGGCAGCAATACAGTATTTTTCCTTAGATCGATTCCGAATATGGGGGCTGAAAGAGAGACAAGACCAACCCCACACAGTCATTCACCAACATCCCCAAAGGGAGAAAGAGTGGGTGAGCAGAAGGCCGCACCTCATACCAGGGTGCTTTCCTTTGGTATGCATTGATTTTGGTGAGGGGGAACCAACTATATTTGGCAGTAAATACTTGAAAAAAAATAATGTAACTACACCTGAAGTGACTGAAATCTGATTTGCCAAGACACCCTTTGGACAGACCACAGTATCAAGCATGCGACTGCAGGCACATCTAACTGCTCATTCTCAAACAGGACACAGAGATCCTCCCTCCTGGCCTGATGAAGGACCAAAACAGCTGGAAGAGCCTTCTGATGGCAGGAAAAAAAGCCTTAGATGCAGCCATAGCAGAGAAGACAGAGATTGAGGACTGTAACCAGTCCCCCAAGTCACACCAAAAACATGTTGATAACACAGCAGAGAGATTTACACTGCCCTGGCTTATTTACCCGCCAAGGGCAACCTCAGATTTCCCCAGAGAGAACCTGGGTGTTTATCTTCCACAGCATAAAAATCAAAACCAAAACACAGAGTAACAGTTGTTCAATTATTTTACTCTACCATAAAATTCTTTCCTGTCTAGTCGTTAACTACGCTGAAATTACCTCATTTGCGGTAGGATATGAAAAGTAACATGAAAATGGTATGTGAAAATAGCGAAGAGATCCGCCGTAACAGCAGATATGATCATTTGGAGTCTTACACCAGCAATCACTCAAAAAAAAAAGTTGGACGGATTAAAAAAATCCACTAAGTGAATAACATTCAGGTTGTGTCATCAGCAAAACAAAGGCCAGGAAATTCAGAGCTAATAGATTCACATGGTAATTAAATCTGCACATCTTCCCAACTTGCTCAGGTTACACAGTTGGAAATGCTGAAGTTCATGCTGAGCAAATATTCTAATCCACTCTATTATGCACACATGCATGCACACACTTCCATTGCAAACACTCAAGTATTTCCAACCCACAACCAGCAAAGACGGGGTGTATTTATTTTAATTAAACGGAGGGGATTTTTCAAGAACCATGTTTACTCCTTTGCCTTTCCTTGTTCCAAAATATTCTTTCACTTTCCTTAACACTCCCACCCCAAAACAAAAACCACCAAAAGAAAATATTTTCAATTTAAAAAGATAATTAAACGCAAAATTAAACTCTGTAATAAGTAGGACTAAATATGAGTTGAAAGAAAAAAAGAAAAATAAAGAAGAGGCCCTTGTGCAGTTGAGGCAAGGGTGAGAAACAACTGTGAAGTTCAGTGTCTCTCAAGCCCACTGTCTGCAAGCAGAGGAAAGGATACTATTGCTCATCCTTAGCCCAAGCCTCTTGGGAGTCATATAAACTAGGAAAATCTTCTCACATTCCCCTGCCCTTCCCCCAGTGCATAGTTCTTGGATCGAGTTTAACTTTTCAATAGGCTGGGCGCATGTTTTGCTATTTCCCACCATCTTCCCAAAAGAGCCAAAGTTGCTGAATGAGTCACTGGGGCCAGAGCACCAGAGCAGTGAGTCAGCGGGCTGGAAGCCCTTCAACAAGGCTCCCCCCATCTGGGTGCCTGGCTGAGACCTCAAAATACATTATTAATTCTGTGTTGCAAGCAAGCGTCTGGATTATCCTCTCAGGTCAGATGCATTCGTTCTTTTGTCTTGGTTACAAGTTTTTCCCCTTACTTCTTTTGCCTCTTACACCAGGCTCACTGGTATGCACTTCATTTTAACTCAGCTCTTGGCCTGCCAGCTTTAGTGGCAGAGCCACAGAAAAATGAAAACTCCCCATCGCTTCTCCCCATGCCCTTCTCTTCACCCAGTGAGCAGCAGGGCCACAGTTCTTCACCGGTGATTGCAGAGGCTGCAAGACAAGCCTGACTGCCAGGTCTGCCTTTCGCCAGCCTCCAAACCACCAAGAGTAGGGACAAGCCTCCCCCTGCTCCCTCCAGCTAGCTTGGCTCACCCCAGACAGAGAGGGTAGCTCAGCTCTCAGAACTTCGTCATTGGTGTCTCTGATGATTTTTGGCACCCAGGCAAGACAAAGAGATCAGTTATATTATTGAAAACTACCTCGTGAAGAAAGGAATAGATGCAGTTGTTTGGGGTTTATTTGTCCCAGCAATGCTCCAGGCATGCAATGCCAGTCATAAATATTTGTTGTGAGATGATAATATTAATTCGCTGGGTGACGCCCTATGTACACCTACAGGCTCTTTGGAAGGAACTTGCATTTACCACAAGTTATACATCTAACTAGTGTCTTCTGGGTAACTACCCAATGTTTAGCCAAAAAAATAAGCAGTGAAAGAAAGCTTTTAGACAAGTCGAAACCTTTGTGTACATATTTTACAATTCACCAGTGGACATTTACGGTCTTGGTTGCTGTCCAAGAGCTCGGCAGCAAGGCTAACACATTCTGCTCTTGCACAGCTGGTTTAACTTAGGGCCACTTTTGAAAGAAAGCAGTAACTCCAGTTTCTTCTTGAATGCACGCATAGAGATTTAAACATTACAGCAGCACTTCACAACATTTGGGCGCACTGCACTTGGTTTCATTTATCGTCTTCCCTCTCACGATGGACATGGGAGGGGAGGAAAGCAAAGAAAACTCATCTCTGTCCTCACGTAACAGCATCCCTGGTTGAAAGGCACCAATAAGCCCTTTGTAAAAGGGCACAGCCAGCATGATTCCTGTATTTTAAACAGAATCCAATAGTCTTGCACCAATCTTAGAGATCACAGAATATCTCAAGATGGAAGGGACCCATAAGGGATCATCAAGTCCAGCTTCTGGGAGGCCCCACAACCTCCCAGAAACAGAACCATCCCAGCAGGCATTCTGTACTGTTAGCAGAGCCCAGCAAAATACCAATTTTCTGTCTAGGTTCCTATTAGTGCAGGAGGCCTCCTGCAGAATGCAGATGCTCTCCAGCTCAGTTGTTTCGTGTTTAAAGTGTTTGATGCAGCCTCCTCCCTGAGGACCAAACCAGGATCTTTCAAAGGCGGATCTTAAATTAGTTTGAGCAGCGTAGGTAGGAAACAACAACTTCTGCTCTGTCAGCAGCATTCACTGTGTGCTGTGGCTTGCCACTCCTGACTGACAGGACACTTGACATTTAAAATAAAAATCACTATTTTCGTCTTCAATCATTACTTCATTAATGGCTGCAGAGTTTAAACGGCAGGGTTTCAGCTTGCAGGAGCAGTCGTTCTTTCTTAATGCTGGCTGCAAACCTACACACCACCCGTCAAAATTCAGCTCTTTAATTAAAGCTGTCTGGTTATTATAAAATAAGTAAGGCTTTACTATCAGTATTGGCAGCTTAAGGTATGATTGGGCATTTTATTTTACTAAAGAGTTAGTAGGTCTTGTGTTACTGAATTATCTTTAGTACTGGCTGGGGGGTTCTGCTGGGTTTTTTTGTTTGTTTGTTTTTAAGAGCAGAAGCATTAAAGCTGAGGCTTGAAAGGAAAGGACACAAACTTAAGCTCCTAAATGCTTATTTAAGCACTCTTAATGCCTGAAGAGTCAGACTATCTCTCCAAGTGCCTAAATAGAGACTCCTTGAGTTGATTACAGAACATATGATTTAGCTTTTGTAAATGCTGCCTAATACCCATAGACATAATGGTTAAAAGATGCATGTAAAGTTTTAAAAAGAAGGAAAAAACCACACTGCACACACATAACCCTTTATTGAACTCAAGAGACAGGTTCTTGAGTGCAAGGGGAAGAGAAAAAGAAATAAGAGTGGTTTTGCAAAACAAATGTGAAGAAATCCATAGGTCATATCGCCTTACCCACGAGATTAATTCACCTGCCTGATTCAGAGCTCAAGGATCAGCAGCCTTTGCTCGCGATGACCTCAGTGGCCATGGGTTTTAGACCCTGTCCCGCAGAAACTGCTGCCCCCTCTCCTCTATCATGCAGATATCTACTATCAGGGCAGAAAGAGAAACAACACTGGCAGGACTTTGTGTTCAGTGCTGCTGTCACCGAGTGTTACACATTAAGTAGTGTACACTAAAAAAGTCAGTTTGATGTCAAATCACGCTCCAGCATGTGATCCCACCAGGTAATGGAACAAACAACTACATTAAAGAACCCCTTTGCAGTAAATAAGTCCTACACCTTGCTTTCAGCAGAAACATCCTGGGTTTTGATCTGACATCTCTCTCATCCTTCCCGTAAACTTGCACTAAGCCCAGACACCGTGGATGCAAACAGAGCTGATAGTTTGCCAACAGCAGGTATAATCAAAGATTTCCCAGCCCAAACTGTCAAAACATTTCCAGCTTGCAACTTTGCAGCATGCATCATATCAACCCCAGGAAGCTAAGAAAGAGTGGAGCAGAAGTACTTGACAATGACAACACCGTGGATGAACATCCCTACTGTGTACCTGAAGCCGTGACACCAGAGCTGCTTTGGATCAGCCAGCCCTGCCCAAACCCATGCCACAGCAAAAAGCTTTGCATTCTGAAGCCACCTCCAGTGGTCCTCCATACCACAAGATGGATGCTTCATGACACCCACACTGCACTTGCAGTGTAGCCTTAACTCTGCAGAAATTCATGCAGGAATCCACAGAAATCGTTTCAGCACCTCATTTTGTACAGACCAGTACCTCCACGAGCACTGGTACACTGGCACTCTCCCTCTGAGGAAAGATGATTTTCATTTTACATCACCATGAGAGCAGTGGGTTTTACTCATGCCAAAGGCAGGCCAGTTTAATTTTGAAGCTCTACTGAAAGCTGTAGAGAGAAAAGAAACAAGGAGACAGCATGTGAACAAGATCAAATAAATACATAGTCAAAAGTATGCATAGTATTTGTCTAGACAAATTATTTTAAGGCACCCCATACTTGTGAGCTGGTATTCCAATTTCCTATGAGAAGCCTTTTGTCACAGCGCCAGAAAACATTACTTCAGTCAACTATGTGAAAAAAATAAAGAAAATAGGAGCGGTACTGGATTAAGTTTCAGGACCCAAAATAGCAGTAGATGGATCTGTATCTTAAGACTAGTTTTTAAACAAAACCAAAAAACCCAAAACTCTGTGTTTAGTTCTCCTCTGTGCTTCTTTCCAGAGATGCAGGCACTAGTGGAACAGCTTATTTAGAAATATGTGTGCCAGTTCTCTCCTCTCACAAGTCCGTGTAATATGGGGGATATTTTCAAACTGGCGTTGCCTTTATCTGCCTGTGAACAGGCATTTCAGCTTCTTTTGCTAACCCTCTCCCATTCACAGGAACCACCTCCTTCACCTGTGCCTCCCTCTGTACCTTCCGTTTCCAGACCTTTGCTCCCAAGCAGGTGAAAGAGAGGCCTAGGCTACTCATCACCTCACAGGACGTAAAGATCAGCAGAATTGGGAAGGAAGCCTCAAGCTGCAGGCGAAGACCTTGGAGGAGCAGAGCCAGAAGAGCAAGGGTGTCAAGGGAAAGCAATGGGAGGGGGAGAGAAAGTCACAGTGCTTGGGATAAAATAAACCTGCAACAGATAAGCAGCATATTAAGGTCAGGCAAGAACTTCCTCCATCCCCATCTGCAGTCCTAAAGAGGTGGTCAAGCTCTTCAGGCTGCCCCCATAGAAAGAAGATCAAGAGAACCTGAGAGAAGGTCTTTAACCAAGGAAGCATAAATGCTGACAGTAAATCTTTTATTAACATTTCAGCCCATGTCTAAAAACCAAAACCAAAATCCCTGCCATCTCATCATGGCAGGTGAAGAAAAAGCCACACTGGGCAAACAACCCTGCTTACCATAGAAACTTACAAGTATTACATATTTGGGCTACTGGAAGAAAGTAAAAAATTAATATGAAATAGCATAAATCAGAACCTAGACATCAAGAAAGAGTTAACAGAAAATACAATTCAGAGGGAAAAAAGAAAGCTTCAGAGTTTGTGAGGACACAGAAGAATGTTAATTATAGATCAAGCCATTGCTTGGCTGCAGTTACTGGGGGAGGAGGGAGGAAGATCAAAATGTTTAATTGAATATTCCTGGGAGGGGGCGGTTCTGAATTACTGCTCTTTATATAAGAACAGATGATACAGCCATCCCACAGGATGGTAATGAAATGTTTTTCATCCTGACAATAATGGAAGAGAATATAAAAACAACAGTTACTCAAAACTGGCCATTTTAATTAGCAGATCTAGAAAACCTCTATCTGAAAAGTCTAAACAGAGCTTCTAAGAAACTCTTGAAACTATTTTCAGTATGAGACAATACTGATGGACTAGAAAAAAAGAAGATAAAAATATTTAAGTGTAAACAAAGCAACCAAAGTAACAGCAAGTTAACCTACCTACTGTTCATTCCTGACTAAGGGAAGAGATGGAGAAGGGAAGAGAACAGTTAGAGTCCAAGAATAAAAGGGAGACAGATCTAATATAGCTTATGATTCCACAATAACCGATAATCTAGCTTCTCAAATTTTATCTCTTTTTGTAGTAACATTACAAGCTTAATACACCTTGTCTCTTGTAAGACAACTGACTTAGTGCTATGCAAAATGAAGCCAGAGTGACGTGAAGTCCAACCAGCCACACTCACTGGGATAAAGAAGAGACATACCTCCACATGAGAAACTCAAATCAGCTGATTGCACCACACGTTTTCAGTGTGTTCCCATAGGGACTGGTTCCTGGCCCCAGACTCTCATTATTTTATCAATGACCTGAGAGGAAAAAGTCACCACCACTGAAGTCTGCAGATAACATAGCATCAGCAGGAGCAGCAAGTAATAAAAAGGTCAGGTCACAAAACCAAAACACAGAGTACCTGGTAAGCAGCCATAAACAAGCAACATTTTTTAAACAAATCTGATGGTAAGAAAAAAAGATATTAAAAAAAAATCTTATTGCTGCAAACAAAAGGCCCCAAGTCACAATCAAGTGACTGACAACCAGAAGCAGAGATCTCAAAAAGGACGTGGGACCCTGGGAGACATGTGGCTGAAGGAGTGGCTGCAGGACAGGTACACGGGTTTGAGGACTTCTGAAGACAGCAAGCAGGGTGTGAAGCAGGAATTCCTTTTCTCCATGTTCATGGTGGATACAGCTGCTATTGGCCACAGTCAGGCTTCAATTCTGTACCACCAAATTCCCAAAAAAGGATATTGAACAACTGGACAAAGTTTAGAGAATCACAGGAATCACTGTGGAGCTAGAAATCCTGCCACAAAATAAAAGCAAATAACAAAAGAAGAAACCAGCGTATTCAGCTTGTCAAAAAGGAAACGAATGCAGAACATGAACTTTCTTTAAGCACTGAAACAGGGAATAAGACTTTGAAAATGGCTCTACCAGCTTGCAGCTAAGATTACCAGCTGAAGCCAGAACCATTCATTGTGGTTATAAAGGGACAGAATATTAAAAAAGGGAGAACAACCAATCATGAAGGAACAGCGTGAATTCTTCAACCCATACCATTCTTAACTGAAGACTGCAGGTTTCCCTATAAAGATATGCAGGAATTCAAACAGGAAATAATCTGGGCAAGTTTTATAGCCCATGATTTACATAATGCTAAACCAATTAATCGTAATTGTTTCCTTTGGCCTTTTTGCAGCAAAACAAGGCTGTTTACTAGAGCAGCAGCATGTTCTGGAGAACCCAATGCAAACCCAGAGCTGGGAAACCTGCTGATGCTGCTTTGCATTCCTGTATTCCAGATAACTTGATATCCTTATCAGGAAGGCAGCCGAGGAACACAGTTCAAGAATGTAGGTTTAAGACCAAAGGTTGTTCGCGTTAGACACAACCCACCCACTTGCAAGCAAGCTCCAAAGACAGCACTCGATAAACTCCAAGCAGCTGGCACATCCTGCAGCACTAACCCATCGAAAGCCTTTTCCCTTAGTTTATTTTTAAGGCTGGGTTCTCCAGTCCTACTGCAGGATTGAGTCAGATTTCCTCCCCACACCCGAGCTGGGCTGGTGAGGGCTGCAGACACCCCAGCACCAGCTGGGAGAGGGAGCCCCTATACTGCTTGCCATCACCCTGAGAGCTGCATCTTAACAGAGCTGGGAGAGAGTCACAGAGGAACAATTTGGCAGGTTTGCATTGGACTTCAGGGTTTCTCAACCAAAAAGATTCAAAATGCAAACACCCAGTAACACCCATGCACGCAAACGACTCCCTGTCCTTTTGATACCAATCTGTTCCTCAGAAATGGAGGTGCAGCTGCAGTCATGCCAATGCACAAGCAAACACCTGCAACAAACTGTGAGGGCTCACAAGCACACAGGGTCCTGACCACTTCAAGAGTCCATGTTTAATTTCCAAATAAACCACATCTGATAAATGGCTGATTTCAATGGTGATGGGAGATTCCCCAGGAGCCCAGGTGGGTGGAACGCTGGGGTGCATGGAGGAATTAAAATGGAGCTTCCACATGGAGGGACTGACTTCAAAAGAAGTCATTTAGCAGTTGCTCATTTCCAAATCTCTTTTGCAACATCTCCTAGTTAGCAAAGCTGCATGTGTGGGGGCATCTCCTCCATGGCCCACTGTCCTTTCCAAATGCTGAGTTTACAGCAGCAGAAGGCAGCTCATAGCAGAGATACTAGAGGCAAGTTTTACCTTATTTTTGCTTCAAACCTGAGAAAAAGCACAAACACAAGTATTCAAACACACACAGAGAACAAGGTAACTTGGGCTCTTATGTTAGAAAAAAGCTTCCTTTTTATTTGATAAACATTATAAGCAAACAACTGTCAGAAAATAAGGACAGGGAGCATTTGAAGGAAAGGAGGAGTTTCATCCTGTTTTAAAGATCAATTACCAGATTAACCCCACAAGGCAACGTGAGTTTCTGGCACTACAAGCAGAAGGGTGCTCTTGCCAACGCCTCCAGCCAACATATACACGCACATCCCTGCAGCACCTTCCCAGTCCACATCTCTCAAATGCTAATGCACAAACAAAGCCGCTTTCTCTTGCAGCACTATGATCAAATTATTTGGATAAATTGAGCTAGTGCACTGTGTGGTGCAGAAGACAACTCTCCTGAGACTGCCAAAAACCCCTGCCAGCATCCCAGGGATAAAGACGGGCAGAGGGAAGTTTCAGACATTGCATAAGCACCGGCATGCATAACCACTCATTTGTGCTATCCCGGCCAACGCTAACTTAGACCCCTGAGAGCCACAGCCAAGATCTAACTGAGCTATTTGGAGGTGACTGGATGCCTGGTGAGTCAGTGGAGAAGGGGAGGCCCAGCCTGGGGCTGTGTGTGGGGAAAGACATGGGGGCCTGTTCATGGCCGTCTGTCCTAGCACTGAGCTAGCATGAGTCTCAAGCCTCCAGAGGTCCATTGGTCCCTGCTGGTGTAACCACTACCCCAACTTAAAAGAAGGAAAAAGAAAGTGTCTTTTTCCAGGCTGTGTCAACATTGATGTAAGGAGAGAAATACAGTCATGTGGTTAGAGGGCTTGTCAGAAGCCAAACATGCTGTGTGCTGCCTCACACCTCCTGAGCGGGCCTGGGCCTCTCATCCCCTGGCATAAAGGCGCCCTTCGCCTCTCCATTCCACATGTCTGAGGGCAACGGGGCGATACTCTCCTATCACGAGGGATTTCAAGGGTAATGGCATGGAAGATTGCATCATATTCAATGCCAAGATTATCAGGATCACAAAAATGCCAAAGAGAGCTAGGACAGAGAGGGAGACCCTTGTCACAGGGCACAGTGCTGGATGCTGCGTCAAGGCCTGGAGCGAGGGAGGGACCCATGTGGCCGCTTCAGGTTTTGAGGGCTGCTGAGAGGTAGAGAGCACGCTCAGGAGCTCAGAAAGCACAATTTGCATTCAAATTTCTGGTGTCATGATTTCTTCAGCACAGGCTGTAAGCCATCTGTGGTGCATGGCCACGCAAAACCCTGGCTGCTGAGCACCAAGACAGCTCAGTCACCTGCGTGACACAGCTCAAGCGGACAGCACCTAGGATGGGGGGTAAACTTTGCTGGATCTAAGTGAGTATGCTTGGTTCTAGGGAAACACAGGTACATAGCCAGAAAAATAATCGGGGGAACCTTGTACTGCTTATCAGCAATGCATATCTCCAGAGCCAGTTAAGGCTAAATATATGTGCATGTAAGCGCGTGTGTCTGTGTGTATTAAATATAGCTGTTTTTTAATACAGCACCGTTGGCTGCAGAACAGTTCGGATGAGCATCTGCTACAGACCATCTGGCCTGGGAGGGAGAGTAAAACACGATGGGACTCTTGAAGAATTTGAAACTTGCAGCAGATTTTACACAGAAGACCATTGCGTAAGGTGCACTGACAAATGTGCGATATCACGAAGGTTCTTTAACTAAAAGAAGAAAAAAAAAGAAAGAGAAGTGATCCTGAAACTGCTGCTTCCTGCAGGGGTTGGAGTCGGCTGCAAGCGAAGGCACTGACCTCATGCCACTGAAATTCAGCAGCATTAAAGGAAACAAAACTAAGTTCTCAGGACATGCAGTATGGGAGAAGATCTAGTCTTGGACTGATGTTGCCCCAATGAACTGAAAGTGGTACCTGATGTTCAGTGGGTTACCATGGATTATCTCAAGCTTCCATCAAAAAATAAAAGCCCAGTGAGTTTTCATTCATTAAATTAACATACAAGAGCAAATGGTTCATGTGTAAAGCACTCTGATACCCTTCTAAGATGGCTTCATATTCATAATGTATATGCACACATGGAGATATTATCAGTATTCTTCTCTAAAGACTACAGCAGAATCCTATGAACTACAAGATTTTATAAATCAAGGCCTACAGTGACCATGTCTTATTCAGAACTAATACAAAGACTCAGCCATGCCAAAACTAAAATAATCTGTTCTTCCAAAATTGCTGAGCACCCTGTTTTTTTCTGGTTGCAAGACCTGAAAAGGATAACAAAGGAAAGCCCAAGTTTGCAGAGTCCTCAGACTTCCCCAGAGAATTGTTAGGTGTGCAAAAACAAGAAGGGATTGAAAAATAATTTATCTGGTTCTACCAACAAGTTGTGGTTCCAGATGGCTCGGAAAGATGCGGTCATCAGCAAGAGTCAAAATGAGCATGGTTGGCATTAATGCCAAACGGGAACTCAGCACATCTGGGACTTCCATAAGCTTAATTGTACCTGTCCTGTAACAGTAGCAAGTTGCTAGCATACACACACAAGGAACTCAAGCACAAGACAATACCGAGAAAGAACTATTATTTTTGAAAGAACATCTTTTCTCCCCTATTAGTCATTTTTATTCTTCCAATATTGCAATTAAAAATAAGGTCCAGTGGGGTAGTATTTTGTAAAAGGAGCTCACAAAACCATTTTATAGAAGGACCTAATAGCTCTGTTCCATGAAAGGATCCAGTTACACAAGACTCCAGTTTGAGCTTTATGGGGATAGCCAGCCTCACTCAGAAAAGCTTGCAAACAGATGGAGATAATAGAAATTTAAATGGACCATCCAGCTTTCAGTATAACCACCGTATGTGGTATTTTATCAGTTGCCAGGAGGGGGGGGGGGGGAAGTAGAAGAGATCATCAATCTCCCCACCCTGTCTACATTGCTCCAACCTCAGGCTCATGTAGCAGCAGTTAAAACTATTCCCCTCTTGATGGGGTTTGTTAAGCCAGTCAGGAAAGGTCAGGACAAAACATGGAGATAGATTTAGACCAGATGCCCATGCTAATAGTAATTCAAACCACACATTCATCACCTAAAATGAAAATATTAAATAAAAACAGTGACAATCTGATATGCTTTGAAAAGTTTAGTGCTCTACCCATTTTTATTTAACCAGATGAAAACTCATTTTTAAAAGTTCAAGGAGTGAACAGAAATATGTTGAGAAGCAGCCTTTTTTGATATGTAGAAATTTGTATTTGTGGCTTTTTTGTTGGTAAGATAGAGGCCAAACAAACAGAGCTGTAACTGCAGGAATAAGAGCTTGACAGGACTTTTCATAGCACATAATTGTAAATGAAGCTTCCTATTATTAGACAACACCGCTACCATACACCTCCAAGATAGGCAACCAGAGCAATAATAAGCAAACTGGCTACAGACCCAGCCAAACAGTATGAAATCTCTCCTTGGTAAGAGATGCCCAGGTGCATGTTCAGATGCTCTCCTGGTACACCCCGAAGTTGGTGTTTTGTTTAGGGAAGAAATAAAGCAACTAAGGAGGACTACAGAGAGGTTCCCTGTCAGGACTCACAAGAACCACAGCTAAAGACTTCAGTGAAGAGACAGGCAGAAAAGAGGCACAAAGACACATCTGGGAAGCAGGAAAGGAATGCACACAGTGCCTCATCTTGCTTTTCAACACTTAAATTCCCACTGCAATGACTCTTTTCTTATCTCAAAAACAAGAAGACACGTGTGTAACAGGTGCGGGAACAGCCACAGGCAAGCCTTCTCTGCTGATATATCCAAGCTTTGCCCTTGGCAAGATAACCTGTAGCAGCAATAAGGTCATGCAGTCATTCACCTAGCTCAGCCTCTGCTGATGGTGGTGATAGGAAGAGCCCTGGGGATGTTGTGGGAAAGGATAACTTTTTGCCAAGAGCCACCCAGAGCACCACAGGTGCCTTTTGCACAAGATACCCACCTATCCCCAGGGTACTTGCAACCTTGAGTCACTGCCCAAAAACTCAGATGAATGAGTTCTGGAAAAAAATCCAGAAAAACAGCCCTGGTTTAAGGTGACATTGCCCTCCAGCTTTCTGCAGGACTATTGCTCTCTCACGATGGGAAGTGCAGGCCTTCACCTCAGCCATTTCTATTCACAGGAGGGGACAGGGTGCCCAACACACCTTCCTCAGTGGTGTAAGCTAAAACACCAGCACATAAGGCCCGGGCGCCTCTTCCTGTGGCGGTCTCCAGCAGAGACACAGGACACACAACAGGAGGCGGTAGCACAGGAACGCAATGCTGTGCTGCAGCAGCTCCCCTGAAAACAGCTGGACATGCTTTAAAAAAATGTGGTTTAAATTAACAAATTTTCAACACCCAAATGATACGGCTGCTCACCTTTCCACAGTCATTAGAGCAACACCAAGAGCAGTGCTGCCAAGCCATTTATTTTAATAAACTAAATAAAACCAGCTTCTCTCATACCAAACACCACCTTTTGAAGAACTTGCATTTTGGAAATCAGCAAAGAAGGACCAAAGAAAGTATGTGCCCAGAGGGGCTTCAGGGCTACTTTGGCCCAAAGCACAGACACAGAGTTGTTATCCTCAGAAAAAGGCAAGAGCATATCCACAATTCACCCCACCAAAGCCCCAGCCCTGCTGTCACACTTTGTTGAACTGCTGGTAACCAATGTGTTAAACCCTTCCTGCATTTGCATCATCCCTTTGGTAGATTAAAATCATGCAGTTTCAACGGGTTTTGGTTAAAAGTCACACCCACATGCCAGGCTTAACAGTCCCAGGGTCTCAAAAGCCTGACTGTTGGCGCTGACCCCTGCTCCTTCCCCACCAACCCAAAACGCAACACAGAGACGTTTGTTGTAAAATCGCACCACCGCAGCCACACAGAGCAGGGACTGTGCAGACACAGAGCACCGTAAAGCAGAGGTGGGCTTCCCGCTGGGGGGGGGCTGCGCTCCATTTGCCTTTCAGATGGATTTCTGAGGCTCACTCTTCCTTCAGCGCAGCCTGACCAAGACACATGGACAGAGAAAGTGAGACATTTCTGAGCAGAGGCAGGACCTTGGAAACCCCATTTCATCGCCCTGAGAAGAAAAAGGAATAACCCCAACCTCCCCCTCCCCTTCATGAGCAGCTCCCCAGCAGAGCCCCTGCCTGGAGCGGGGGCTGGCAAGGGTCCAGCCCACCCAGATACCGCACAGGAGCCTGCAGCTGCAGGAATGTCTGGGACTGGGCACATGCAGCTTTTTTTAATTGCATGCTTCTGCTTCCACCAGCTCAGTCTGTCCTGCCTGGGTACTTTTGGGGGTTGGTTTCTTTTTTTGTCTTTCTTTCTTTCTTTTCTTTCCTGCTTTTAAGTGGATGGGGGGAGAGGAAGGGCAAGGGGTGCAATTATAAGGCAGGCTATTGCGATGGCATGCTCCCCTGCTTATTCTTAAGCTGGATGACCACAGTCTTATCTTACCCTCATTTTTGTCTAACAGTTGGGGTTTATCAAACTCTGAGAAGTCAGTTTTTTCTGTTGATAGCGGTGGAGAAAGTAGGGCTCTCAGACAACACAAACCAGTGTGAACTAAACCAAAGGGACACATTTCAGATAACCCTGACGTGCCTGAAAACCCAGCATGCAGGGAGGAGTTTTATAACAATATCAAGCTATGAAACATACTTTGGCAACCTGTCTCTTAGAGCTCAAGAGGCTCAATGCTGCCCATATGCAATGGATGAGAGCACATCTTGAAAAGTGAGCAAGTCCTGGCAAAGTCACATGCTACTCAGATACGCCAGCTCTATCATTAAAACTCAGACTGAGCACAACACAGAGACACGTTCCAACTGCAATACTGAGTTTGAAGCCATCACACAGATTTCAGATGCAAAAGGACTTCATAAAGATGGTCTTACACCCAGACCTTGTGCCCTGTTTCACCAAAAGGAGTGGTTCAGCTGTCTCAGTCTCTCAAAAGAGCATCACCAAGAAAATCCTAGTGTTGCCGTGTCACTGGGAATTTTGAGGTAAAAATGTTTAACAGGCATAACCTGCAGAGAAATGTGCCTTTCTACCAGAAATTGAGTTGGATTATTATTCATGTTCAGCAGAAGTCACCATCCTTACCAGAGGTAACTGTTCCCTCAGAGAGGGCAGCTTAACTCCACACTAAGATGGATTTGAGGTCCACTATTCAAGCTAATACAGACCACCTTGGCAGAGCAGTATGAGGGAGCTACTCCAGGTTCAGTGCTGCTACCAGATCTAAAGGGGCCGGTCATGGGTCTAGCATTCCCAGCAGAGTACATCTAACCAGAACCAAAGTCACTTGGTAATTTCTGTCTTGGAAAGAAGCAGCGTGATTCCTGCCTTATTTTGGACCTGCCTAGCCCACCAGGACAAACCTCATTTAAGAGGTCAACTAGGTTCTACAGCTTTATAACAGTTGCTCAGCAGCAGCCCAAGCATAGACCCCTGCACAATTCAAGCTCTCCCAGGAAAGATGGGATATTTTTCTACACACTTCTCAAAACTGCATTGCTTACAGCAGCAACGCCTCACAGAGAATTTCTTCTTGGACTGAGCTGCATCCAAGCTCAGATTGACTTGGATATCCAAGTTTATATTGCATACTTGTAACATCTCCAAGGTGAGCTGCTCATACTTAGAGAGGGCTGTGTGGTTCCCTGTCTTTCTGAGCTCATGGATCAACCTGACACATCTCAGGCTACAGCACATCCCGATCAGGACGTACCGTCCCTTAAAACCTTGCAACAACAAAATGTAACTGGTAGGATTTTGCAGGCTACTTAACCACAACTCTGAAATCCCCGATGGGTGGAGCTGCCAGAACTACCATAAGTCAGCAGAATCAGTCCTGCGGGCTGTGTTTATAAGATTGCCACTGCGAGCCCTGCAAGGGCAGTAGCAATGCTGCTTCCTCCACAGTGTGCGTGCACATGTGTGCTGGGACACACACACGACTATTCAAGCCTTCCAACTCAAGGGAACATCTGCTTCTGGCAAATGACGTTCCTAAAAGACTACACTAGGTGGCAAAGTACTTTATGATCACCATGGGCAGCCTTCAAACTGAAGTATCTACTCATCTCCGGGCTATTTTGCCATCCATCAGACACAAAGTACCCAACTTGTTTCTTACAACTTTACTACAGAAATAATCCTGACATGCTGAAGCAATTGGAAAAGAAAATTCAGCTGAGGCTCTTTTAGTAAGCAGCCTGACCACTGCAGTGTTTTTTTTTCTGGTCTTCCATATATAGTTGTGACAACTGCAGTAAAATATTCACTCGGCCGCCCTCCCAGAGCCAGCTGAGTCTGTAACCACCCACCCACACCACAGATGTACTCAGAAGCTACAAAACCTCCCTCCCTGTTTACACAAGCTGGGATGTCATCGCTGCAGCAGCATTAGTGCTCCAGCCCTCCCAAAAGATACCAAATCTGTGTCTCCTGAACAAGAGGACACCAGTGCAATGCCTAAGGTACATGGACAAGTAACTTGGATGGCACCTTATGTTCAACAACAGTGAACTTCCCACATTGTTCAAGCTCACTAATGTAGGATCAGAGCTGGCTGGCAACAACCAAACACTCATAACAGGAATGGTTTTATTTTAGTAAACAGTTAAGTCACATTTTAAGCACTGCATATACAGGAGTAGATTGCAAAACATTTTATGTTTTATTCACAGAATCACACAGAATCACAGATTCGCTCGGTTGGAAAAGACCTCTGAGATCATGTCCAACCGTTCCTGTCTACCCCCTAAACCATATCCCTAAGTACCTCGTCTACCCGCTCTTTAAATACATCCAGGGATGGTGACTCCACCACCTCCCTGGGCAGCCTGTTCCAGCTTCTGACAACCCTCTCAGTAAAGAACTTCCTCCTTATCTCTAACCTGAACCTCCCTTGGCACAGCTTGGTGCCGTTTCCCCTTGTTCTATCCTCCATCACCTGGGAGAATTCACATATGCTTCTATCCAGCAAAATCCCACAATATTAATGAGCAACCTCTTTACCTTTCCTTATACCTACACATAATCGTAACTACGCAAAAGATGCAGCTTCCGCTTACAGCTTCCAAAATTTATTGAAGTTTAAACTACATTGTTTAAACAGTATTTTGCTAATGTGCAAGTGCTACAGTCTGATATATTCTGCTTTGGGCTGTACACTCCCACCCTTTCCCCAAATTACAGGAATTGTCTCCAAAATACCCCACACCTCCAACAAAAACATCAGTGGACAGATGAAGGTTTCTTGCCAGGGCTGAGTGCACTCCTTCCCCTGGTGAAGAGGGAATCAAATTTGGATCTTCTGAGGTTTGCATCACTTTCTGGTAAAGGCACACTTTATCTTCTTTTTTTCTTCCTTTAATCCTCCTTACCCCTATATGCCCAGCCAGAAACTCAACGAAAGTGGCTGAGCCAGCTTGCACTGCACTTTTTCAGTCAGCCTTAGACCAAAGCAAGCAACAAAGACCTCCTGGAGCTTCCTCTGACCAGCAGGCCCAGCTTTCCAAAGTGGCATTGATGTACACAACTGCACGATGTCTGCCAGAGAATCTTTTAAGATCTTTATCTTTATAAATAAAGATTCTGCTACTAAGTTGCAGGTTCATCACGCATACACTCGAAATATGGGATAAGAGAAATCCAGTCTCATTTACCAGAGAAATCCAGTCTCATTTACCAGTAATTCCTGTTTTAAGTGAGATTACAGCCAGCTGCTACTTTCTTAAACTTCTTCCGAGTCAGCGCAACTGGTCTTTATTTAAGTTTTAAGTTATTAGTGCTTCTTACTTTTTCCCCCCCTCCAGATTCAGTCAAACTGACTGTTGTCCAGTCCTTGCCCTTGCTCCGTCTTTCAGTCTGAACTCTTCAAGGAGCCCTTCAAAACTTAATTTGTAAAGCGAGGTGGTTCGCCTATTTAAATATACCCAGGCAGCAGCTGGCAGGCCTGTGTCAGATACACGAGCATTTAACAACATAAGGCCCACAAGACAACCAGTGTGTACCAGCAAGGAAGGGAGCAGAGGGGACTCCCTCTGTGGTACAGTCTTGAGTATCCTCCTGCACTGCACGGTTTCCAGGGCAGGAGTTGGCTGAAACAGCACACACTTCTCAGCTGCTCTCCTTCTTCCCTCTGACCTTCCCTGAACTCCCTCAACAAATCCTACAGCTATATCCTTACCCAATAAAATACTATAAGCCCTTTTTTCTCCCCAGAGTTGTTACACTTGTGCCCTTTCATATAAGCCTGTCCACCAGCTTGAGAGACTATGTACAAGAAAATAGTAGAGAAAAAAACCTGAAATGGTGCAGCACTGCTCCTCACATAAAACTATAAAATAACATTTTATAACTTTCCCCCCCCCCACTGTCAGAGAGATGGAAAAACTCTATTCCTTCCTCCTCCCTCCCCTCTCCTTTTAATTTATTTTTAAATGAACACCACCAGCACAGAAAGACTGTTTGCTAAAAAGAAGACACTGAGAAGTAAACATTGATCTTGAGTATTTAAATATACTGTCTGTGAGTACACTGCCCATAAGGTCCTGGTACAGAGGACTCACCGTTCACTGCCAAAGCAGGGAACGTCCCTGTTTGGCTTGGCTCAGCTTCCTGAAGCGCAGTGTCACTAACTGGAAACAGGCGGGTTTGCACAGAGCTTCCAAGAAGAGGTCTGGAGGAGCGATGCAATGCAGGCACCCCCCTTGTCCCAAACCAAGCCAGGGAGACACACTGCATGCTTAAGGAATTGGGTCTTTGCTGAGTCTCTGGCTAAACTGACTTGCAGCATGTTCTGGGAAAAGTGATAGTTTTGCCTGTATATTTACTGACTGCTGGGACTTAGGTGTCTCTGTGGATCACAAATAAGACTGCTGAGAGCCACAGTTACGAGCCTGAAAGTGCTGAATATGTTAATTGTGACCTTGTACTTTATATAAATCCTTGACAATCTGTTTAGAGGCAAGAAGAAACCCAAGATGGTTACCTCCTCTCTGCTGCTACAAGACACTGCACCAAGCTGTATGTAACCTCAGGGCTATCTCTACACCAGGCCCCTCTCCTCTCCAAAGTCCCAAGGAAGAGATCCCGTATGGGTACAACTTATCATGGGAAAAAAACACTCCAGTCTGAGACATTTCAAATATCCCTGCTTAATACAAGAGCTCTGAAGGGAAGTATCACACAGACACATTTTAGGTAGCCGCAGCGCTACCTTAAAGCTCACAGACATCGCAGCATGTGCTAGTGACTGAGCTTTTGAAAGAGCCATTTCCCAGCACCAGTCTTGCACAGCCATTTCTCATTAGTACATATTGCAGGCCACTGAAGTCACAGCCTGGTCTTGTGCACAATTTGTTACCCTTCCTTGCCCCATTTGCCTTCAGGTTTCTTCACACCCCTACTTGGTCCAGATTTTCTCTGGCATCTGCTCACTCGCTTTAGATCATCTCTCCAGGCCTTTGACTCACATTCCTTCCCTGCCGCTAGACTAAACTGACAGAGCACAGCCTGCTTGGCTCAAACACCAGACCTCTTGGAGATCTGTGCAGAAGCTTGAATCCAGATTTTTGGGACACCTGCCTGAAAGTGCCTTAAAAGGGCTCAATTAAGAGAGGACTCATAACTCAAGAAAGTCCCCTCCAAGGCATTCTAGCAGTACTCTTAAAAGTTAGGGTTGGTTCTTTTTTTAAATCACTCCTTGTTCTTAGGACATGGCAAGAAATAAAAAAAGCTTTACACCTCACTTCTGCTTTTATTTCTGTATTTTCTAGTCTGTGTCTTGGCCATGACGCAAGTGTCCAACTCCCCAGAGGCTGCTTCAGGGGTGAGGACAGCAGCCTGGGACAGCAGAACTGCCCCTCCACGTGGTTTCAGTACGTGCACAGCTGGTCCAAGCAGAGATCTGTTCCTAATCTGTCAACCGCGCGGTGCAGTGCCTACTGTCGCAAGGAACTCGGCTCCATTACATTTGCCAAGCAGAAATGAGATAAGTAGCTCTGCAAAGATAAACTTGCTGTGCAACAATCGCAGGAGCAGGCTGAGCTCACATCCAGGCCACAGGCACCTAGAGCAGTTTATGGCATTGCCTGTCTTGTACTATTTGCTCCACTGCCGCAGGTTATCTTTCTACAGCAGAACAGCAAAGGCGGTGACAGTACCCCTCTGCTCCACAAATCAGTTACTGCTGAAGGACCAGGTTTGCTCATATACCTGGTGTGAGTGGTGACTCCCAGCAGCACATGTAGCTTCAGCCTCTCCTGGTAGGCCCAGCAGAGCCTGACCAGCCTGACAGGATCATCCAGCAGAGGAGCTTCGTTCCCAGCCAGAGCTGTTGTCAGGGCTTCTCCAGGAGGCATTGGGTGCTGAGCAGCAGGTCAGGAAGGGGCCACTTCTTGAGCACAGCAGCTTCCCTCCAAACCAACACATCACAGGCGTGCTTCTCATTATGCCAAAAGGAGAAGCAACCCTGCTTTAGAGAAGCTGAGCACTCTCCTGATGATTGCTACATTTCCAAGACAACTCTCAGATGTTTTCAGCCTACATCTGCTGTCCACACTATGCTTGAATAAAATAGTTTTCCTGCTACCACATTCCAAAGAAAAACCAAAACAGCGCTACCACTAGAGAAGGTTACGCCATACCATGGAAGCAGTTTAAGGCAGCATCTTCTGTCTGCCAGCTATCTAAATACAGCGCTTGTCAAGGAAAAAAAAAAAAATTACTCACCCTTCCCAAACATCCTGGACACCATCCTCCTCCTGTCTCAACCTGCATGCCAAAATTAAATACGAGTCCTCTGTAAACTATGGGGAGACTGACCCTGCATCACATTCAAACTACCAGGCGTGTTAAAATGCTGCAAAAGTTCTGGATAGACTTTAACAAGGTAAGGCCTGCCACAGGCAGTGGATTTTAACCTTCCTCCAGCTGATGGTGTAGAAAAGCACAGGCTTGTAGTATCGTGGCAAAAGAGACAGAGGGGCAACAACAATCTTCCCCTGTTAAAAAAGAGGGTAAAACGTGGTACCACTGGTACAACTGGGATCATACCAGCCACCACCTTCCACTAACTCTACTTTTAAATGAAAATCTAGAAGCTTTCCTTTTTTTGTCTGGGTATTCATCCCACCTCATCACATGTTCAGTCTATTAGAATGAGGTATGAGGAGAAACCTGTGTGCCGTCCGCTTTTATATGTGCCGAGAGGTGTCATGCTAAGCACAAGCAGTTCAAAATGGCTTGAAGAGATTAAAGCATTTATTTAAACTTCAGTGAAATCAACACAGTTTAGGAGAATGACCAAATGCTGGGATGCATTGGGACAGATTAAAGGAGTCACATAGGGTGCTGCTGTGTGTTCTGCCTTGCAGTACCCAGAGTCAACAGGCCCAGCAATAAAGTTTTATAGCATTTAAAGCTAGAAAGGACTATGAAACCCTCCTAATCTGACCCTTCCACATGTCCCAATCTACTGTTTCCCTGAGGTACCCTTTTATAGGGTCTGATAATTTGTCCTTTGTTGAAGTATAACTTCCAGAAAGAACATGGGTGTGCTGCAAAGATTGAGAAAAAATTTAAAAAAAAAAATAAATTTTTCTCCTTTAGAATGACGGCAGCAGAGCATATGGAGCTGCTTGTCTGCTCTGAACTTCAGACCATTTCCCAAGTCCTGATTTCCAATATGCATTCACTTGTCCCACAGGTACAGACATTTTTTGTTCCTGGACACAAAACTTTGCTTCAGGATCATAGATGAAAATCTTGAGTAGCCTCCTGTCTGGTACCTTTTTGCAGAACCCAAAATATCCATCTTCTCACACCAGCTGTCCATTAGCAAATACTTTGAGTCAACCCTTTAATTTCGCATATTTTGTGGTACAATTTTCTTTAATCAAAACAATGAAATAAATATTCAATTACTTGCAAGATGTCTCCATTTACTTTCATTTGTTTTTCATTCCAAAGAATGAAATCAGATTTGTCTGACTGTATCTGCTTTTCATAAAATCCTACCTACCATGGTTAAATCACTTCTGTATCTTTCCACTCTGTAGCTACAGAATCCTACAACAGCTTTTCTGTATTTTTAAGTATGTTTTGTACCAGGATCTCCAGCTTTTATTTCCTACCCCTTACTCTTTCTTCACCAACTTAGTGTTTTCAGATGTTTCCTCATGATGTCATGACCCAACAAAAAATCAGTGTCAACAGCCAAACGTCTCCTCTGGGACCTTTCAGCTTTCCTATCTGGATTTCCAGTTATCCAGGTTTGTCAGTTCCAAGAAGTTCCAAGAATTAACAACAGTTGATTTTCATACTACACCATAAAAAAAGTCCCCTTTCTACCCTTACACTTGCCAACATTGTCTTTTCCCCTTGGATATTCTTAGCTGATCATCATCAGCTCCTCTCTACTTCACACCGATTCTTTTTTACTAACTTTTAACCTGTATTACTTGGGACGAAAAGAGTAAAGGTATTTTCAGAGGACAGTTTAAAGAAAGAATAGCATAAAAAATGGCAGCTTAAGATTCATAATCCCCTTCACAGTAATGATAATTTTATTCCAAGCATGAAGCTCTGGAGGGATCTTGCTGCGAGTACAATGATATTCGTTATCTGTGTGTTAAGAGAACCACAGCTGAAACCAAAGTTTTCACAGACTGACTATTCTGGTACTGATAGCGAAAATTACATTAGATACATCATATGAAACTGAGAAAGAAGCCTCAGTAATATTAGCGTGAGCTTAACATAAACTGTTCTGATCATATCGCTTCCACATCCTCTTCCAAACACCTGTCAAAGCAACATGCATTTAATGTTTTTAATCTTTCCTCATAAACCAGCTACTTCAACCACTTACTTCTGCTGCTGTTCTTTGAATTCTCCCAAATTAGCCTCTTTCAGATATCCAAGTGTCAAGAATCGAAAAGCCCACAGCCAGACTGTAGCATACTGACACCTCCAAGCCCCAGGTTGCCATGCATCTCCCCAAAAATGTACTTTTCAACACCCTAATCACCACTATGGCAGCAGCACAGTCATAACCCTGGCTCCTTTGATACGCAGACTGTACAGCTTCCTGCACTGAATAACTGCTTCAGTTGTCTCTTCCCTTGGCCTTCAGCAATGCAAGTTTCTGCAGATTCTCTCTCTCTCTCTCTCTTTTATTTTGCCTGTATTTACAACCTCCTTGTCCCCCCTCAAGTACTTGCTAATTTGAAGGAAAATTAAATGAGTCCAGAGGTTCCTTGTAGCTCCATCCCAGCTACCATACCACATAGTGTCTCTCTTAAACACCAAAGCCACATCTTAAAACCAAATAGGTTTTTTCATCCCCAACAGATCTTGCCAGAAAGTTATGCCAAGCAAGGTACTGAGGAGAGAGTTGTCTGTATGCCTCTTTTCCAGATCTTTTCCATTAAAGCTACAGAGATGTTCTGGACATGAAATGCCTTTAATTTTCATTTTTCAGTAAAGAAATCAAGACATTTACTTCACAATTTTCAAGGTCAGTGCCACTTTTTGGTTGGTTTTGATCTTGCAGACATGTCTGTAGTTAAGAAAAAACAGCAACATAGATTAAGTCCATCTTTCCCCTGTGGTTTTGCAACATATTTCAAACAACCCAACAAACAAGCAATAGCTATAGAGAAACATTCCCAAGTCCCAGAGCAGACTCCCTGCTGTGCTTTTTCAGCAGAGAAAGATAAGAGTCCATAGGAATTCAGCTGAAATTTTGCTTTGAATTAGTACAGCCAAATAAGAAGCCACAAGTCACCCTGGGCAAACGCTGAAGACTTTTCCTTCTCTTTTAGTCCCTCTTGTAAGTGATAGCATCCACTGAAAGCCACGAGGAGCAAACCAGACAAACAGAAACAGAACTGCAAAGCATAAGGAAGAGACAAGTTTCACATTCAGAAAGCTCACACCTTAAAAAAATAGTGACAAAGCTCATTTCTGCCAGGCCAGTTTCTTCAGGGCGTCACGCCTCAGCAGTGCTTTCCAGCTGCTGTCAGGGCAAGCTGGCTGGGCTCCCCAGGGGCAGCACCCTCTCACATCTGGAGCCCTCCTGCAGTCACTAAATCCCACCTTACCCAGCTCCTTGGAGAGCTGTTGTCATCAATTTGATAACCATGGGCAGGAGCCTCCCATGGAGTCCCAGCTTTGGCTCTTTCAGGGGTGCTGAGAGAGAAGGGGGCAGGCAGACATGTGGGCATTGGTCTGGAGAGGCAAGGAAGGAAATGCTTTTGGACAAGAGGAACGGCAGATGATGCACAGCCAGCCAAAATGGACATCCTATGGAGTGCAGGAGGCATCAGAGCCACATGTAGGCAGGGTCTGTTTGGTATTCATTGCGTTCTTTTAAACTCTTTGTGCCTGTACTCTGAAAAATACAGCTTGCCAGCCTTCCCCCAACCCCAAATCACACACACAGCTGTGCAAGGGGGGATGGCTGAGTGAAGAAAGGAGCTGCAGCACTGAGGAGCTCGAGCGAGACATACCATCAGTGCTGACGACTAGGCCAGTTACACCAGTGATGAGAAAGACAGATGTTTCTCAGAAAGTCAGCCGCTACCTCATATTACGAGGTATGAAAGCGAACAGTTTACACATCGTATTTTCCTCAGTATTCACCCTTTGCTAGCCAGGACAGATCCAAGAAAGCCAGATATCTGGCTGCAAGAAATAATTATCATCTTAGTCTTGGTTCCTTCTGAAGATCTTGTCCTGTTCATACCATCACAAGCCTTTCCCGAGCCACGTCCCTGGTTTTGCTGTGAGAAAAGCTGGAGGAGCAGATCAGCTCTTCACGGCTTTTAAGTTTTGGTTCTAAGTATTCTCACGCAGATTTCTTCAGTGGGTACCAGAAGCTCCAGAAATGAGAATACATGTTTTCAGATAACCCACACAAAATCAAAATATTCCAAGCAGATTAGTGAAGCCGACAGAAAAACCTATGGGAGACTGAGGGAGGGGGGAAAGCAGCCTTGGGATAAGCTTCCCCTTGTCCACAAAATTTGTTGCAGGGATGAAGGAACAGAGACCCACTTGGTATTCAGGGCCTGGGGGTTTTTTTGGTTAGCTGTTTTTCGGATTTTAGGTCTACAAAACCCCCTCCAAGCCAGTCACATGAGCTGCTACACAGGGTGGTCTCTTCCCACGCCTACAGTTTTGGGGTTAGCCACGAAAAGGAAATAACATGGGTAGCAGCCAGTCCTTATAGGTATGAGGCTACACAAACAGCCTTGAAGCAAATGGCTCCTATATGGTCATATCATATGACAGATGAGCAAGTAGGTAAGAAGTCCAGAATTTTATCAGGAAAATCCTGAACAAAATTATGGGTGCATAAACAAACCACAAATCCAACACACAGCTCTGCACACCACATGTGCTGCACAGAAGAAAAACAGGCACAGAAAAAGCGTTTGTTCAGGATGGTTGGAACTTTGTCCAGTTTTCCTTCTCCCATTTCAATAAATCCAAACCAGAACTGCAAAAAAACCTCCCAAAACATTGCTGCTTTGAAACTGTGGTCATCAGAAACAATACTTTCCTAACAAAAAAATAAATAAAACCAAGCGGCCTCAATTGCTTAGCATTTTAATGGGGACATGAAAGAATCAGGGATCAGACTATTGTGTAGTGATGCTTTATCTAGACCTGAGCAAGGCAGTGCCTTTGGTCCAGGACTGCCACGGGACCACAGCACAGCCCTGGCTGTAAGGGGGCTCAGGTGGTCTCCAGCCCAGCCTCCTGCCCCAGTGGGGTCAGTGCTAAGCTCAGACCAGGCTACTCGGGGCTTTATCCAGTCAGGGCTTCACAACTTCCAAAGACAAAGATGGCCCAGTCTCTCAGGGCAGCCTGTTCCAGCACTCAGGGATGCTCACAGCAAAGCCACATTTCCTTATCAGTCTGAACCTCTCTCACTTCAGCTGATGTCCATTTTCTCTCATCCTCCTGTCATGTGCTGGTGTAAAGAGTATGGTTCTTTTTCTGCTCTTTTCCACAGATCATAACATCACAGCACCCAAACTTTGGAGAAGGAAAGCTAAACAGGATACTCCAAATCTCAGCAATTTAAAGATGCTGTCTTTGCTTCACAAGCCATCACATGCCTAAAAGCTTTTTGCCACAGCTGAAGACCCTGCTTACATCCCCAAATCAGAGTCAGCAGTCAATAGCTTTGGTGCAGAACAAGGGCACCTCTCTGCTTGAGATTAGCCCATCTCACACAAGGGAGCACACACCTTACCTCTGCAGGCAACCTCAGCTCCAGCAAAAGCTGGGAGAGGAGCACTCCAGGGTGTCTCCAAACACCCAGGGCTTGTCCTAGCAGAGCTGCAGGAATGGGGAAAAGCCTCCACCAACACCAACTCACTTCCCTCCTGCATCTCTGCTCAGGACACATTAGACTTCACAGGGAAGGAGGCCTGAAGCTCCCCATGCCACACACCTTCCCAAAGTTCCCTAAGAAGTTATCAGAGCAGCCTGGTCCCTATTTCTCACCCCAGATGACTAACAGATTGTGTGAAAGGACAAAGCCAGACCCTGTGTGGCTGCAGAGGAATGTTTTTCCTTGGCAGAGAGGAAAGAGATGAAGTGGGTGTCACATTTTTCCATTAGATTTTTACTTGTCACCACAGCAGAGCCAGATCACATACAGAAGATTGAAAGCCAGTTAGCAGCAGATGGCAAAAAAAATAAAGCAAGTAGTTTCCAAGACACAGTGAAGGCACAGAAAGGTCACTGGCACTATCAAGCTACACATTTGGATGGATGTCAGCTATGGGGACAGCTCTAGTAATTCAGGTCTTTAAAATTAAAGTTAAATCCTATTTAACCAGCCTTTCATTATTTTCTCACATTGCCTTCTCCACTTCCCAACTCACCCTCATGAGAGGTAGCACTCTTGATTTGATTGAGCATTTATATCCTTCCTGCACACATTTAGCACTGACAGAGCTCAATTCAGTGACTCTCTTTTCTGCAGTCACAAGCTATGTTTGACAGCTCGCAGAGAAAATGACAGTCCCTGCTATGAGGAGCTCAGCATCTCAGACTGGAGACAGCAGATGCAATGCCCACCTCTGCTGCACTTCATTAAACCTCACAATTTTTGACCTGTCCTCTTTACTGCCTATTACTCGCTTAAGTGAGATGAAAGGGTAACTAACTTATTTGCCAGTAAAAACGTGGCCGTCATCCAACTTTATTTTTTACATGCTGTTTCTGTCACTTTTATACCAAACAATTTAGCATCCAAGACAGCCTCCAGTTTTCACCAACGCTCAGCATCATGGAGGGGTGGTGGTACCACCAACTGGATCCAAGATCAGTGCTGCTTTCAACCTCAGGCCTGCCCATTTCTCAGCTACACATCCACACTCAAACAACCCTTTTTCCTATTGATCCCTGAACAACTGCCTCCTCCAGGTAGTGCCCTTTCTGTGTAATGACACATCCAAATAATCAAATACACACACACACTAGAATTACATCTCAGCACACACCCATAAAGCTACCCAAACTATTCCCACTGCACATTCCTTTAGCCCAAAATGCAGTTCCACCAGCCTTTCCTGAGCCAAATATCTCTACCTGCCCTCTCACGTCAGCACCAGTACCTGGCCTGCCACAGGGTATGCTGGGTCAGGGAACTGATACCACTGAAAGCTAATTTCTTGCAAGAAAGTCATTTTTCAACTAGATGAGCTCCCAGGCAGCTGCTGCCACAACAGCCCGCGGTTACATCCAGGTGCAGATCAGCACTGTCAGGTCTTGTCACCCAGAAAAAACACACAGCCAAAGGGCATCCAGATAGCAGGATTTCTCATCTCCATGATTTAGAGAGATGAATAGGGAGCAGCAGCAGAAATGAATGTGCCCTCCCTGGAAAACCAGATGCAGAGCTCTACACCAGATGCAGAGCTCTACAGTGAGAGCACCTCTCGTGGACCCCCTCAGAAATCCATCTCCCTTGAAAAAAAGGAAAGCTGCACTGGGGAATATGAAGAGTTAAAGGCAGCACCTCATAGGCTTAAGCTAGGTAGCCAATACAGCCTGTGAAAAATGCCACTGAGCTAGGTTAGTAACCATCTGACTGGCTAGCAGTAATTGCTAGTCTCACTTGCAAAACAATCTTTCTCCAAAAGGAAGAGAGGAGCCCAAGACAGAGGGAACAAATGATGATGGATGTTTAAAACAAGTATTACAAAGTGACTGGAAAACAGCTCTTGGGAGTGCAGGGAGGAAGAAGTACAGACAGCACTGAAGGACAGCAGGGCCTGATAAGTGATATATGGATCCAGCCCAAAAAGCCACATCTATCTGCAAGCACAAAGCCAGCAAGATAAGTTGCCCAGTCAGAGACAGACGGCTATGTTCAAAAGACCATCTCTTCACTTTCAAAGTAACAACCAAATATCTTAGAAGTACCCTGGCAGCTGAGGCACTAAGAGAAAATGAGCCCACATTGTCAAAGACCACACAGTGTTTTGGAGGGTTGAGTAGCTCACAAGGGGTGCAGCACAAGCCAGGTGCCCATCCTTACTCAGAGCCCTGGGTAGGCCTTCAGCCCCTGCACAAGCAGGGCCATGGGAGCCGCACTGCTGACAAGGTGGCAGCTTACGAGGCAGACATCCCCCTGCTCCTGCCATGGCCAAGCTGAGCACATCCACTCTAGCTTAGCTCTGCACAAAAAAGCCTATTAAGGGAAGCCTACAAGCCCTCCAGGCCAGAGGCATCACTTTATGCCACCACAGCACCGCCATGGCTCCTAAGGCGCTGAAGCAATGTCATTCTGCAGGAGTTACTGTTAGACAGCTCGGACATAAAGCGGTGGTGCCACCACTTTGCCAGGTGGTGGTATAGGTGACAGCCACACAGCAAGAAGCAGAGACAAGCTAAGAGACAGGCAGAGCTGGTGGTATATTTGTCAAACGCCCATTTGCTTTATTTTTATATTTATTTTATCTTTATTTGTCACAGCTGCCATGAAGAACTGGTATCACGGTGCACAAGCAAACGTACAAAGGCAGACTTGTGGAGGAGAAGAAATACAGCATATATTCACTGTTGCAACTGAAATCAGTGCACCAGAAAGCAAGAGGGACTCAAAAAAGATGAGCTCAAAATGCACATCCCCAGTGGGGATCTGCAGCTCGATCAGCCTCTTCCACAGACAGAGGTGATCCTAAAAAGTGAGACTGCTTTAATAAAAACTGGTTATCCCTCCCCCAGGACAGTGAACTTTACTTAATTCCCAGCTATGAAAGACCGCAAAGAAAGGTCTCTTCACAGTGTGAACACAGAGCACAAGATCCCCCATCCCTGCAGATAAGTTTAACAACTCCAGACACAGGAAAACCCTGTCTGGGAGCTGGGGTAAAGGAATTTGGTTCACAGTGTTATCGCACACGACCTTCTCTGTGCTTAACAACAACTGGCATTCCGAAGTAAGGAAACATTTACACAGGACAGTGCAGATCAGTCACATCCATCGGGGAAAAAATAATAAAATAGTATTTTTGTACATTAAACGCTGGCTCATTCTTATCTACCATGCTCCAAAGTCAGTCCCAGGACAGACTAACATTTTTTCCAGCTCCCATCCTCACTGCAGATCAAGCACTTCACTATACAGTTACAGCCAGTCCAAATGAAACCAGCCAGCAATTCAATACCCTGATTTTTCTAATTTTAACTGTCAGAAAACATGAGGGTAAAGTTTCAAAGTGTCACACTTGTCTTGATCTCAGCTTTTAGAAGAGCTGTAGATAATTTAGACCCATTACAATTACCTGACATGTCCCTTGGCAAACAGGAGTGGTTTCCTTATTTAAATTCAGGAAGGAAACAGGGGGAGGAAACGGCTTTCAGTGTGAGGCGCTGAACGCAACTAGTTCTGCTGTTCAGCAGTTATGGCAGTGATTTTTCTTTTTTTTTTAATATGGAAAGGCAATCTCAAAATTTAACACTGCTGCTTTGTATGACATCTGTATACAACCATTTAAAAATCTCACTTTTGCATTTCCCCTCTTTACTGCAGGATTTTGACAAAAATCTTTGGAAGTACTGACTTTATATATATTTCACTTAAATTTTAACTGTCTAGTCCTCTATATGCAGCTGTATAGAGAAGAAAGAATGAGAGATTTCAGCTTGCTTGTTAGTGGGCAAGAGGCCAAACCCCACTTTCAAATAAATGAAGTACCTTCCCCTCCTCTAAAAATAATAAATAAATAAATAAATCAGTTCAAACTACACTGACAGCAGATTTTACAGATTACACGCAGCCACCACAAAGTAAGATACAGCCAACTCCACATCCAGACATGCTGTGGCAACCGCAACTTTCAATTAAATGCACACAGACTGTAAAAATCAAGCACTGTCATCCATTTAAATTAACTACTGCCACTGCTGTACTCCGAAAACTAGAGGCAATCCCTGGCAGCTCGTTCAGAGGCCGCATTTCTGCAGAAGTCATCAGAAGACAAAGTAACAGCAACCATCGCTTTTGTGGCAGAGGAAATGAGTCACAGCAAGCTCCTGGTGAGATTCAGAGGCTTCTTATGGGCAATTTTTATGTGAGGAAAGAAGGCTGGCTCAAAGTTTCCTTAGATGATGATCACAACCCTGAACTCCAGCATTGCTGAACACCAACCTTCAGGGGCAGATTGTTCTGGTTTTCCTCTTGCAAGGAGATTGCAGTTTGGTAGCCGAAGCCTGGGATGCGCCCCCTCCACTCGTGCTGACCTGTGCTGCACCCCTATCCTAGGGCTGAGTTGCCCACAGCATCACCAGCGACATGGCAACAGGTTTGCCGAGCTCAAACACCACTCAGACAATGTGATATTTGTGGCATTTCAATTTTATCATATGAGCTTCAAGGTCAACAGTTAGGCCCTTTAAAGAATAAGCCATTTGGGCTGCTTAGTGTTTGAAGCATCTTCCAGTTAACCACTCATCAAGACACATGGGACATGATATTTGGGAATTTAGACCTAAATATTTAAGCCAGCCGCTGCCCCCAAGTACCTGTAGGGTAGATGCAGTTCTACACCTGCCATACTACTCCATACTTGTGGTGAATGGAGCTAAATCCAGTT
>NW_010203258.1:0-833 GCF_000695765.1 Mesitornis unicolor
AGCAAAGTGTTAAGATTTTATAGTATATTTTAAAACTTTATGTACTGATTTATTTTATAATGTTCAAGAATAACATGCTTATATAATTGCGTTAAAAAAAACCACATTTATTGTTATGGGTGTCAGAAATGCCCTACTTTGAGGCAAGGCATATGACTTTGCTTAAAATATTTCCTGTCTGAATACATTTTAATAAACAAATAAACCACTTCAAGGGGTAACCTAAATAAATCACTAATAAATAAACATCTTCAGAAAGCTACATCTGGTAGTTTGGGAACAGGATATTTTTGTTAATATAGATGAAATTCTAATCAAGGGTACTGGTGTGTACATTCATAAACGACCTCACTGTGACACTGAACAAAGATTTAAAGCAGATATTGAGGCTAAACAATATTTGAGACTTATCTCTGGCTTTATTGCTATGGGTACTTAGGAATGATTATACTAAACACCTGGCTTGTAAGTTACATGTTATTGGTTTGCAATGCTGTTTATCCAGTGAAGCCGGATAGCATCTGGTTTTCAGTCATGTTCTGCTTTTCCTCCAGATTTCCCTGAGTTAATTAAGACATTGGGATTGATGTAGGTATGGGAAGAGAAGGACCTAAGTGACTTTCCCAGCATAGCCAAGTCAGCCAGCATCCTGCTACCTCAAAGCTTTTGGACCACACAAGATTCAGCTGTTTTAATTAAGGTATGAAACCGTGACCTCTGACAAGGTTTCTCTCCCGTAAACTTCTTCAAATATCCCACACTTGGCTCTCCTCTTTGTGATAAACCATCCCCACAGAGACTGACTTTGTGCCTTGCAGACATTTTGGAACAGA
>NW_010203259.1:0-634 GCF_000695765.1 Mesitornis unicolor
TTTCCCCTCATCTGGGGCTGTTTTCCCTCCAGCTGGGGCCATGTCTCAGCTTCCCCCCACTTGGGTCCGTGCCTCAGTTTCCTCCCGTCCCCGGGCCGTGCCTGTTTCCCTCCACATGGGGCTGTTTTTCCTCCATCTGGGGCTGTGCCTCAGTTTCCCCTCCAGGGCCATGCCTCACTTTCCCCTCATCTGGGGCTGTTTTCCCCTACCTGGGGCCATGCCTCAGTTTCCCCCCCTCCGGGGGTCGTGCCTCAGTTTCCCCTCATCTGAGGCTGTTTTCCCCCACCTGGGGCCATGCCTCAGTTTGTGCCTCAGTTTCTCCACACATGGATCCATGCCTCAGTTTCCTCCCGTCCTCGGGCAGTGCCTGTTTCCCTCCACATCGGGCTGTTTTTCCTCCATCTGGGGCCGTGCCTGTTTCACCCCACATGGGGCTGTGCCTCAGTTTCCCCACACCTGGAGCTGTGCCTCAGTTTCCCCCCACATGGGGCTGTTTTCCCTCCACCTGGGACTGTGCCTCAGTTTCCCCTCATCTGGGGCTGTTTTCCCTCCACCTGGGGCCGTGCCTCAGTTTCCCCCCACATGGAGCTGTGCCTCAGTTTCCCCCCATCTGGGGCTGTGCCTCAGTTTCCCC
>NW_010203260.1:0-25332 GCF_000695765.1 Mesitornis unicolor
CGCAGAGCCCTGGGCATCAGCAGCGTCTTCCTCCAGGGCTTGCGTAGCTCCGCCGCCACTGTGCCCCTGGCCCCGGGGCTGGAGAAGGCCAGGGGTCTCTCCTACGAAAGCCTAAATGGCTCCTTGGTGGAGTACATCGAGAAGGTGCGAGCCCTCGAGCAGGTCAACCACGAGCTGGAGGAGCACATCAGAGTCTACCTGGACAAGAAAGCGGCCAGCGTGGGCAGCTGGCGAGCGCTGCGGGAGAACTGGGAGGCGATTTACCATCAGGTGAGCGTCGGAGCACTTTTGGCAGCCAGGGGTACAGGGGGGGAGCTTCACGCGTCATTAGCAGCCCTGAGCAGCGAGGGTTGATGCTGATGATGAATGCCGCCTGGTTTCAAGGCGTGGTGCCCTAGACGGAGGGGTTTGAATCTATCTTCATGATAATTAGCATTAGCATTTCACAGCGTGCTGTGGAAAATGCCTATTAAGCAGGAGAATTGCCTTGGGCGTCCTGCGCATGGGGGCGACTGAAATGCACCCCAAGGGGCAATAGTCTGGGCTGATTAAAATGGGTGAGGTTTTTTTTTCCTTATTTTTTTTTTCTTAGCTGTGTTTATTATATTGAGCATAAAAATTATCAAAAGAAAACTGCTAGGACTGAATTAGTTTATCCCCCAACATGATATCATTACAAGCATGTTGTGGTTTGGTTTCTTTTTTAATTAGCAATTCAGTTTTTTACTTTATTCCCTTGTTTGCTTAATCACATTTTCAAAAGCCCTGTTTATTTAAAAATAATAATTACATGACTACAAATGAGAGACTCCTTTCCTTCCCTTTGTTGCTACCCCACCACCCCTTACTCCCACCTTCTCCGTATGGCGCAGGCTGTGGGTAGTTCAGGAAAGTGTTTATTGTGGGGGTGCAAAAAGGTGTTCGCGTTGACCTCGTGGACAAGAAATAGTTCCTTTTGCTGACCAGTAAGACCAGTAAAACTTTGCAGGCTGATGTCTTGCTCACAGTGAACACAGGGCTCTGTCTCCCGAGGTCTCGGTGCACCTTGCACGTCCCAGCTTCTCAGCTCCGAGCCATCGGGAGTGAACGAGACCCCAAATTGCTGGAGCCTGGCATCTTGCACATCTCATCCCAGCAGCACTTGTGCAGGCACAGAAAATGCCGCCGGTGGGACTTCAGAAAGCCTGAAAGTCAAATTCCCCACGACAACTGTATGTTTTACCTCGGGCTGGCCAGAGTTTTACTTGTCATGGGAAAGAGGGTGTATTTTTACAGTGCGCTGCATTTTAGGGCAGGTCTTCGGCCAGACCACTACAAATGTCATCTGAACCCTGAATGTGGTGGCATAAGCTGTTGTACAAGGATCACACCAGCAGAAACATCCAGTTAAGCACCAACTTGTAAAGTTGTTGTCTTTTTGTATTGGTAAATGTCACTGTTGTCGCTAATCCTATACAGCTTCCTGAAGGGACCGGCTGCTGAAGGCAATGGCTGCTTTGAACCTGGGGTGTTTACAAAAAGCCATACCCTCAAACCCATCATCTTGCTGGGGTGGATAGGGACTTCGATGTGAGATACGTGTTAATACTTTGCATCTGCCATCCTGCATTTTCCAGATGAGTGTCCCATTTTGCAGTTGTAGACCTGATCTGTAAACCTGCTGGTGTTTATGGTTAAGATCAAGAAAGTAGGACTGCAGGTACGTTAGGAAGGACTGTTTGATTTTCTTTATATGAAACACCAGCACTGCAGTGCAGATGAACCTACTCATGTAATAGTTTTTCATCCAAATTGCTTTTCTTTTAAGCTTTCTTTACATTGTCATCCTGCCCCCTTGCCTCTACCTCCCTTTCTTATGAATAAATAAGAGCAGCTCATAATGAAATCTATCTTGGGCTTTTCCTATATAAAAGCAGGAAAATAAAGCTATGTAGTAATAGCGTTTGCAAGTATCATAGAAAATAAGAGGAAAAGATTAGCATTGTCTATATCTATTTAACCATTAAGAAAATAAATAAACATTTAACACATTAGAAAATACATAAAGTTTTACAAATTACTTCAGTTAAATCAATAAAAGAAGCATCACTTACTAGGTTTTGACATTCTCAGCTGTAATCTGAGCTAAGTACAATTCTGACTAATAGGTTTCTTTGCTTTTTTTATATTAAGCATCTCACCAAAAAGGAAAGTAGGACCTCATCCAGCCCAAACACTGATTAACTCATTCATCCTGGAGCTAATTGGCAAAAGAGTGCCAGCATCAACACCAAAACTGTCACATTTAGTAAAACAACATCAAAATTGCTGCAGAAGCAACTGCAATCACTTTATGTGTCAGTACCCTTCTGCCACAACACATCCCAGCAGGAAAAGTCAAAGGTGTTCAGGAGCAAGGTGTAACAGAAATGAGAGATACCTGGAAGATGCATTTCTAGATGCAATTTTTGTCAATATATTTAGATTTTCTGTAGATGTCCCCATCTGACTCAATGTGACACATCATTTTTTCAGCTCCTGCAAAATCTGAGGTTTCATTTTGATTTTTGGCCAGCCCCATGCATTCAGCTGGGGTAGGGGGGGATAACCTGGCAGCTGTAAACCCCTCAGTGCCTGTCACATGAAGCTGTTGTGAAAGTTTTGGAGCAGAAAGCCACTTGAGCAGCCGCCTGGTTTAACCCAGACACTCAGGATAAGAGCAGCCTTTGTACAAGAAGCAGCAAAGAAAAATACACAATGTAGGGAGGGTGGTCTAGACAGGAGCCCCTTCCTTTTGCCCTGCTCATGAGAAGAAAAGGATACAGCCACGTAGGACTGTCCTGGTCCCAAAATCAGAAATGTGATGGGCCCATCTCCACAGTAGTGTAGGAGAGACCCCAGCAGGTCCAAGGTCCCGTTTCCCTCCTGCCCTTCCTGGGCTGTGCTCCAGCATCCCAGATTTCATGTGGTTATCCTCCCAGCAATAACAACTGGGTGCCAGCGTTTCTGACAAATACAGAGCTAGGGGAAAAAAATATGGCAACGAGTGGGTTGGAGGGTACAAGTGGAGGGTCCTTCAGGGGAAAAAACACTTGTGTTTCGCTGCAGTTGTCAGAGCTGTTACTGCAGCAGGGGATCGCTGATGGGAGCTGAATGATGGGAAGCCACTCTCCAACTCACAGCATTAATTATCCGCCTGGGCAGCTGGGTTTTAGCAGAGCAGGTGGACACACACTAATTGGGGCAGGCGCAAAATGGGAGGATTTCTGCAGGAAACCAGGGAAATGAGAAATCCTTGCGGAGAGGAATTCATGTGACAGAAATACAAATCCATCTCATTTTGCCCCCAGGGCGTACGCCTTTCCTCCAGGCTTCATCCCAGGCTTCTTGTGGAAAATTCTGTCTCTAATCAAATGTGTCTCTACTGCAGAATAGGAGGTTGTTTGTAAGGGCAATTCCTTCCCAGGGAGCATGGCAGCACCAGGGAAAAGTGGACGGTTAAAATAGTCTCAGCAAGGAGCACAGTTCAGATCACAGGAGTAAACACAAAAGCAGAAGAAGGAGCCAACATCCTGGACCAGTTCTATCACTGCTGTGAACCCTGTGCATGGTTGGGAGCATTTGAAAGATCACCGGAGTTTTTCTATAGAGATACTTTTATTTGCACCTGGCCTTACTGTCAGCATTAATGTTAAACCCAGAGAATACACAGGACTGGCAGCCTGAGGAGTCACATTTGGACTCGCACCCAGTAATCATTTATTTGCTACGGAGCCAGAAGAGCCACTGAGAATTATCTGTAACACACTCAAACATAACGCAGTGCGTGATGAGTGTCTGTAAATGGGCGAAACAGCCTTCTGTTGGGCACAACAAACTCACCCAAAATGGCACAGAGCTTGGTCCACCACCATACAGAGGATGGCAATAAATTAGGTTTAATTAATGGCCTCTTAGCCACCTCCAACAGCATAACCTTGGACCACCTTCCCATACAGCTGTGAGGTGGGGGGGGGGGGGAAGGTTTTCTTCTTGTGCTTAGGCAACATCACAGTTTTTATAGATCGTTTCTTTAGGAGGTATCCCTGCTTTGAGAACCAGGTATTCTTTGATGTAGTCCTGTTTACTTACAAAATATTCAATGTATAAGTGAAGTCATGATTCCCTGGATGCAGCAGGAAGCAAAGGACCCATTAATCTTCCCAGCCCCTCACCAGGTATCACCTTTCCCAAGGTGATTCAACTGATGCCACTCTCGCTGCCTTTGGGTTTTCCTCCTTCAGGCTCTGAGAAGGGGTCAACACGGAAAGCATGAACAAAATATTACGAATGTTCTGCTTGGTATCTAAGCAGCAGGCAATGGGCTGCCTGCTTTTAGCCTGATTTAGCTGGTAATTACTATGTCTTGGAGGCAATGGGCTGATCTCAACCATTTCCTCCTGCGTGTGGAAGGAATGACTAGGCTGGCATCTTCTGTTCTTTCTCCATGGAGGCATCATTTGCTTTGATTGAAGTGAACTTAAAAGCCAGATAATTTTCCATTACATGAATAATTAAACCATGAGATTCATTATCGCAGGCCACACCTGAGACCACAGATTCAGCAGCGTTCAGAAAGGATTTAGGCATTTGTAGGAATAGCAAAACTATACAAAGCTATCAATAAAGCACAGCTAAGAATCTGAAAGGCGTGGTAAATCTTGCAATCCCAAACTTGGTCCAATCTCTGTTAAACATCAAAAGTTGCCAGTCACCAGGGATAAGTTCTCCCAATAAGCATCGGTATCATATCATGCTTTAGCAAGGCTACAAACTCCCTCGAAGCAGCTGGTTTTCCTTGTTGCCAGTCGTAACCCAGTCAACAGGCCAGTATGTTGATGCAGATTTTGGTAAGATTTTTTTTCTAAAAATTAAAATAGCATTTTCATGTCCATAAAACCACAGTGAAATCAAATAAAATTGTTGCTGCTTTCTAGTTAACACAAATACTCAGTGTTAATTCAAGAGGTGAAAAAAATAATGCTCAAAAGGTGTATGTGCACCACAGATCTAAGTATTGGAAGACAACACGGAACTTAGAGGAGCTGCTATTAATAATAATATTTGCATTTTGATAACACTTCCTATCTTGGCCATTTAGATGCCACATGAGCATCAGTGAATTAAGCCTCCCAGTGTTGCCTTCTGCTTTGGAGGCCATGTCCAAGTGCTTGCAGCATTGCGAGCCCTCTCATTTCCACTGGACACAAAGAAGGGCATTTCCAAAACTGCTGCATCATGCGTTTTAGTACGTGTGTCAGCAGAGTGGCTACAGATCCGTCTCAATAATGCTGCGTGTTTGCATCCAGCTGTTGATTTTTAGGAGAATTAAATCAAACAAAAAAGCCACTAGATGGAAGTCTTACATCTCTTCTTCTTAAGCCTAGGGAAAGGATTTCACAGCTCATGCAAATCAGAGATAATTTTTCAGGAAACCTGGTTTCTACATAGAAACTACCGTGTAATTATTTATCCCTCAGGTTCACTGTCAGATTTAAAGCATACACAGCTGATCTCCAGGAGAGCTGACAGGCCCTGAAATGCCTGCTGGCTCCCACTGCAACGCTCATCGCTGAAGCCTTCCAAACATTAGATGAGTTTATACCATTCTTATTTACACAGCACAGTTCAGGTTTAGGTGCAGTTTTGTAAAGCTCTGGATTTTCTCACTGAGTATCTGGCATCAGCAGCTGGTCTATGAAGAGGAGAGTTGGGTATTGACCGAGTCCTCAGGAGTATCATACCAGGGCTCTGGTAGAGACATCCACTTGTGGGGCAGCTAAGAAACCACATCAAATGCTTCAACAAAGCCACAAGATTACTACTGAAAAGCTCTTTCAAAAAACAGGTTTCCTCTGCACAGAGGCAGAAATCCAGGCAGTGGATTTCCATCAGCTACTCCCTGCTTCTACATTCGATGCAGCCCAAAAGCCATTTTTACACAGAATTCAGCCTCTAAACTTAGCCATTAACATACCTTTGAGTGGCACTGGGCAGCTCACAGGATTTAGTGTTACTTTTACTTGTGAGATGTTCCCAATTCCCTCAAAGACATCCATTTTCATCAGACTTTAGGTCAAATACTGTAACCGCAGGGGCTCACTGCCAGAGGCAAATGGGCTTGTTTTGACAGGACAGGGCAAATCATGGGGCAGCATTTTGGTTCCTTGATTTGGGTCAGGAAAAAAAATCAAAGCTTCTCTGATAATCCACACATTTACGAGTTGGCAGGAAGACTAAATACTTTCTCTAGGAAAAAAAACCCAACCAAAATTCAGAGCTTGGGTCCAAGAACAGCCTCTACCTCCATGCTGCTGCCATGTGAAAACTAAATATCTTTTCTCCATCTTTCAGGAGAAACTCAGGTCTCCTGGTGCAAGGGGACCCAAGGATGGCTGAGCAGCATGGTCCCAAAATCCTGGCTCTGCCCAGCCACTCTGAAATGTGGCAGAAGGGACAAGCCAGGGGCTGAGGAGTTAGGCCAGTGCTGGCAAAGCAGGGTTGCAAAAAAGCAGAAAGAAGGAATAAAAGGGGTTGAACGATGAAGAGCCAGTGCTGTGTGCAGAGCACACAAAGGTCTTCTGTACTTGTGTGCTGCATGGTCGCACTGGCTGCTGGCCGTCAGATACCATCTCTTTGCCCACACCTGTGGCTTTCATAAGATCTCCAACTCCTGTGTTTTCTAGGTTTCTCATGCCGAAAACGCATCCTGTTTTGCCCAGTGGCAACATGTACAGGATCTCTCCCCTCTGTCTAGATGCTCTTTTCAGGAAACATGTTGGAACTGTATGCCCTTGAGATGGCCTGTCACTCTATTACACTCGTGGGAATTGGCTGAGAAATCCCAGTTATTTAAGAAAAATCGGCCACGTGGGCAATGGCCTGAGCTCTGCTGCCTTTGGAAGCCAAGCAGGAACAGAGCTCCAGCCCCAGGCTTCCAGCCACAACCACCTCTTCTTTTTGTTCCCAACAGTAGAAAGAAGTAAGCAAACCACCTTATTTAAACTCTTGTGCCTCTTCAGATTTAAAAGATGCAGTGTTTTTTAACTTTATGACCTATTGGGAACTTCTCATTGTGGGGAGAAGGTTACTCCTCATCAGGTGCCTTCGCATACTTCATATTTGTTTGTCCAAGCATTTGTAAATCATTTGTAAGGCATCAGCAAGCCACTTTTCATGAGGATAGATGTTAATTACCACATATAAATGCTTCAGCCTTGCATGTCCACCTCCACCCCATCACCCCGCAGCAGGCCATATAGCAGGTAGGACCATACTAAGGCAATGATCCCACTTGAGATAACTTGCCTGGATGCAGCCCTGATGTCTCCACATTGCATGGCCTGTTTCACCTCGGGGGAGCAGAGTGCTTCAGGGGATTTGCAATCTCATTTAGTTGCAGACTTAACTATCTAAAGAAAGATTTCTGCTTCAAGAAATCTCCTGGCCCACTTAAAAAGCTGCTTTATTTAATTGATGAGGTGGTTTAGTTTCAACTGCAAAATCTCCATGGGTATCTCCTGAAAAAGACCAAAGAGATGTTCAGTTTAGCTCCTCCAGAGCAACGGCATGGACCACGGTATGGCGGGAGCCCCCACATAGTTATGCACAGAGATGATTGCTCTATGCGTGCTACCGAATTCAGCACGTCTTGGGCCACCTCCATAGCTCAGTGCATGTGTGACTCCAGGGCAGGCAGTGGTCTTTTTTTTTACCTTTTTGGTGTTTTATATAACCCTCTTGAATCACAGCAAGCTGCTGTTTTACAAGTATTTCAGGCTTGCTTACCCCTCAAGCACCTCCTGGGCATTAAAGATACCCCCCAGGAGCCATAGGAATGACTCCACAGTCTTATTTGCACAATCTTTCCAAAGCATTTCACATTCAGTGTAATAATCTTTGAAGACTGCCTGCTTCTCAGGTCTCCTATCTATCGCAAGAGCTTACAGGATCCCATCAGAGAAGAAAAACGATGCTCTGGGAGCTGAGGACGGCTCGCAGGCGGCAAAAGCAACGAGTATTCCTCATCTCACCGGAGAGGATGACCCTGAAGAGGACTGCTGACATGGGAAGTAGAATAGGAACTGCATAAGTGCTACTTAAACTATATCTAGAAAATATAAGTGGGACTTAAATGATGAACGTACCTTGCACGCAGCAATGAATTTTGCCCCTTGCGACCAGCTGACGATCAGAATAAATGTGTTTCCACAAGAAGATGAATGCTTAGGAGCAATGAACAGTTTGGTGACAAATTGCAGCCTGTTAGCAGAGAAATTGTGAAATTATATGTACAAAATTCATTGATTAAATTAGCTGGAATGAGTCACTTGAACAGCCCTAGGCTAAAGGATTATTTTCAGAATGAAAGCTGTGAATCTGCTTAAGATACATGTGCAGTGCATGGAGCGAACGTGCTGAAACTCTTCATTGCTTGAGCTCTCTTGTCATTTTCTTCTAGGTAGGCGAAGCAGTCCTTGAAAATGCTCGTCTTATGCTGCACACCGAGAACATCCAAGCCTGTGCTGAAGATTTTAAAGACAGGTAGTCTTGTGGTGGCACCTAGCTAGCCACTTCCTTTGAAACTTACTCTATAGGGGAGCAATGCTTAGTGAGTAGAATGGGCTCGTTCTTTTAAGTTGAATATTCAACCTCCTGATTTGGCAGGACGGTTGTAACAGCAAAATTATGATGATGATAACATTATTTTGGAAGATTTTTGAAGATTCATAGTAACAAAAATGTGCACTAGCAAAATTACCTAAGGTATTCCTTGATATGCAGTCACTGATCTCTTCCTGAGAGGTCAGTGTTCATCCCAATCTGGGTTGACATTTTGTAAAGGCAAACTTCCATGTGTTTTTTAATTTTAATTTTCAGTACCACACAAGTGATTTTGAAAGTAACAGTCATTCTGCTGCAGCAGCTGAAGAACAAAAATTGTACCACTACAATGTCAGCATGGGAGCGTTAGATAAGAAAACAGAAATGGGCTGCACTGATTTTCTTTGTCTTTACTGAGATAAATGAATAGTAAAAGAAGATCTTAAATACTGGAAAACTAGGCTTTTAATGTCTTTCTGTTTGCAAAGCCTAATACTAATGTACATGAGTGCATGGAGCTCTTTAAATTTTACTCAGAAGGCCTGATGATCCTTTTAGCTTGTACTGGTAATGGACTTGTTCATTTACAAATAGCTTTTTGCAAGATCTAACACACAAACTGTATTTCAAACTAATTGATTTTTATTTCCTGTAATTTTTATCATCCTTTAAACTTCTGTGTTTCTCTCTGGTTTATTTTATTTAATCATATCAACTTGTGTGTTAATGTTCTTAGGTTCGCCTTTATTTCAGAAAGGTACAACTCTGAGAAACCCATTTTGTGGCTTTGCATTCAGCAAACACTCATATTTTACGTAGTTTTAAAAACTACTTTTTTAAAATGTCAGCTGACTTGGACAAGCAGCCTACATAACAAAACCAATGTCAAATCAGCCCACTGCACAGTAAATGCTCCTAGTTCTCACTGGGGTCAGCTGCCACTTTCCCAAGCTGTTGAATTCCAAGCAACGGAGGTGGCTCTCAAGGGGCAGAGTGCAGGACTTGTTGATGAAGCTGGCTCCCATCCAACCTGCCACCCCCCCTATCTAACCTCCCTGGCCACCAAGTCCCCAAATGGCCTGAGTTTGACACAAAAGCCTCCCACTCAAGGAGATTTGCCACGCAACTCGGCCACATTTTCAATAGAAAGCCTAAAATGAGAAGGTGCGAACAAGAGCGACACAGCAAGCAGCGCTGTAGAATAGCAACTGCCCACCACAATTGTCCCTACCATTGCATTCATGGTTTAGAAATGAGCCATTTGCTTTAACAGCAGTTCTAGTTGGCAAATCAACCACTCAAATTTCCTATTTATTTTGATACAACTAGGATTTGGTCTTAAGCATGGGCTGGGACTCTGGAACATAGATCAGATGTCTATCAGCATATTCATTAGTAAAAGTAATGCTCGATGCATGTGTGTTTTCTTTAACCATAGCTTTGAAAAGTTTTTATGTGCACAAATCATCAGTTATTCTTATTTTACAGCCAAGCAAACAGAGAAAACATCATCCATAATAATACTGTATACGAACACCAGATCTAGCAAGAGGCCACATGCCTTTCCATGTTTATTCAGGAATCCTATCAGGCTGATAACCACTGTAGCGCAGGCTGCTAACTTGGCCTCTTTTATTGCACTCTGAGTTAATGACAGGGTACTTCAGGCAGTTAAATTGAAGTATAGCAAGACAAGGTGAGAGCAAAGTGTATCTTCTGTGTTTCTGTGCCTCTGTCTGGGACACATGAGCTAATTAGCACAATGGTGTCATTTTTAAAAAATGCAGATGTTTCTTGCTGAGCTGTGCTGTACTAAGGATTTTGTTGGGTTTTTTTTTTTCTTTTTCTCTGCAGGTATGAAAATGAGCAGCCATTCAGAAAAGCAGTGGAAGATGAAATTAATTCCCTGTATAAAGTGATTGATGATGCTCATTTGACTAAAATGGATCTGGAGAGTCAGATAGAGAGCATGAAGGAAGAACTAACTTTGCTGTCAAAGAATCATGAAGAAGTAAGTCCAGACTTGGGACACTGCAGAGCCAATGTGTGCCTGCTTCACCGGGTTGGTATCATACCTCTAGGGCAAGGCAGGCACTAGAGCGCTCCGTCTGCTGTGTCTGTGCGGCGGGATTCTCCTGAAATCTGCTCCCATTTCTCTCTTCTCTGTTAACTTAAAGCACTAACCTCTGAGGAACGATCAAATTTCTGACATTGAAGTTTTAACTCTTTCTCGTCCAATATATATGACATGGAAGAGATGTCATCACTTCATTTCTTGCTAGACCACATGAGGGTCGTGGGTTTGCATGTTCACATATGTGGACATCTCAACAGTGAGGTCTGATCCTCAGCCAGAGATGTAAAGAAGATGCATGTGCAAGGAACAAGCTCTGGTCCTGCTGCACTAACGCTGAGCATTAACTCTTCGGCTCTTCTGAAAATACCCTGCTTGGGTTAGCAACCTGCTTGGTTCCCAAAATTGAGTCTCTCCTGAGCAACACACCACTAAAGCAAGTCACAGGGATGGGCAGCTGGAAGGGAAGTCCATTATTACCCAATCTTGCAATACTTTCCCACTTACTCATTTTATCCACCAGCACTCTTTGCATGAAGGTGACTTATTCCCTTCAGCAGAGGTTTCAGGATCGGGGCCAAATCAGCATCTTTACTGATAAGGGCTCAAATATGGAGCTACTGCTAATCAATCCCACAATAAGGGAGAGCAAGAAATAGTGCTGATTCCTCACAAGTAAAAGAGACGTTGAATTGAGATGTCTCAGGGAAGTGATGCACTGTCCTACCTTACATTTCTTACAGGTTGTTTTTCCAACCACAAGATTTCAGCAACATTCGCAGGCATATGGAGACTTGGCTTGCCAAGATGAGGTCGCTCCATCCTCTCCTGGCTTTCATGAGTCTAATCCCAAGGCTGGCATTTTGCAGCAAATAACCAGTGGCTTCATCACCACTGCATGGCACAAGAAAGATGGATGTTGTTTTAGATAAGAGGGAAAACAGAAAAGGGATAGAAATACACAAGATCCCCTTTAAAACTCAGTGTATTGCAATGATTGCTGTGAAACCAGGAAAGCCATCACTGATGCTGTTCTCTGCCCATATATGTGGGATAACGAAAACACCAGCTTTCCAACAGCTCCTCTCACTCCACATTTAGGCAGTGAGGAGCCATTGCAGGGTGAAGGATGCTCCTTTCTTTACCCATTGTGGGTACCTGAGCATTCGCAGAACTGCCTCAGCACAGGCCTGGCTGTCCCCGCAGCAGCACCGGGGAAGCTGCTCAAGAGGAGGCACAGAATAAAGGCTGGAAGCAACCATTGCAATTACTCCAGCTGAGATCTGGCACAATAAAGTCCCAAGGACTTCCTGCACTAATTCAAACCTTTCTTTCCTCCAGTGCGCCCACCAGGAAATCCACATCAAGTCCTTTTGAAGCTTTTGTGAACTTGGAGTGGGCACATTTAGAGGCTTTCATTCTTGCAGGCTCATAATTCATGTAATTCCCAACCGGTTTTTTTTCTCCAGTATTGTCACTGTCAGGGGCCATTGCTTACAGATACAATTCCCAAATGCCTTTACACTACTTTTTTTTTTTTTGCTTATGCCAATAGCACATATAAATAGATAGTTATAAAAAGATTGTGGTGCCAGACGGTTTCAGATAGATGTGCAAATCTGACTTATTCCTGTGTTCCTGAACACAATGTACAAGAGCTGTGTTACTTATAAGCATGCAATTCTAGACACACTAATTCTCTACTGCTTATGGGGTTTTGGTGCACTTTTATGTAAAGAAGGAAGAGTGCTCTTCATCTCACACATGCATCAAAGCACACATGGCTCACACAAGCTGCGAGGCTGTAGAACTCCTGCTGTTTTTTCACAACTTGTTGTATCTCCCTGTAGATGCATGCCTACATCTCCAGTGCACTAAGTCATTAATGTAGAGACACCTTTTGGGACCAAATTTAATTATTTTCTCTGTTTGTGGCACCAAAGGAGCTCTTCCTTGAGCCTCTCTGAAGCTGCTGCTCAATTGTCCAGTTAACCTTCTTTTATGTCTGTTATTTTTTTGTTCAAGGATGTGAAGGTATTATACAAGCAGCTTGCTGGATCTCAGCTGGAAGATCTTGATGTTCCCGTGGGAAGTGGCCTGGATGACATCCTGGAAAAAATCAGAATCCACTGGGAGAGAGACATTGAAAAGAATCGCGCTGAGACAGGTGTCCTGCTGCGTACCAAGGTAAGCGCTCTGAAACCCATCCTAACATTACAGGATTTGAAGCAAACACAAAATCTGTCAAATATTCTGCAGTAACATTGAGGGTTGAGTGTTTGCGTTTCTTTTTTTGAAACAAAAAAGATGTTAACAATCTAAAGGATTTTGGTCCAAGTCCATGGGAAAATAAACTCATAAATATCAGTTGCTTTCTTGGGATGCACGGAGTTAAGCAGAAGTGGAAATGGCCCTGCTGATATCAGAGGTATCTGTGGGAGCCTTCTAAAGGCTCTGAAATGTTGGCTAAGAAAAAGAAACTTCACTAGCTGATACCTTCTGTGTCGGATGAGCCACAGTTGTTACCCTTCTTACTAGGGCCATTCCTCCACTGAACAATTTACAGGGATCTATAAATCAAAAGAGCAAAACACATTGCTTTACACTAATTACACAGCTACAGAGCCCTTGTGGGTTTGTCCTTGAAATTGTTTCCTTTGGCAGCAGTGGGAAAACTGGATATTAACTTAGAAATTAAAAGTGATGATAACAGCCTTTAAAAGTTCTCTCCTCTCCCAATGCTGAGTCTGAAACACTCTTTTAATGCAGCTTTTTCTCTGTCATGGAAGGATCACTCATTTTCCAAAGTGGCTGGCTGAAATAAGTATTTTTGCAGAGCTGAAGCATTAAGTTCAGTGCACAATCCTGTATTTTAGTAGCCATCTCCTTCAGAGTTGGCTATTACAGCAGAGCATGGCACAGCAAATCATAACTACAGCTGTGCTACAGAAATATTTAACAAGAACAGTCCCTCCCTTCCATGGTACAGAGACGCCGTGAGAGGAGAAGGGGGAGTGAAGGCAAACAACAAGAAGAAAAGCAAGAAATATGTTTGCATAGATAAATGCAAGCCCGGAGTAGGTGCTTATTTTCAAAACAAAGAAAAATCCTGTGACAACAGTGATACCAAAGATGCTAGGGAATGTACAAGAGGCCACCCAGAGGAGTTTATCCCAGAGAGCCCATCGAGTTTTGACCAGACTGTCACTAAGCAGAATTTTCCCAAGGTTAGTCTTTGGGGGCCTGATTTTCAGCTCGTGCAGCCCAAAGGAAGCCAGTGAAACAGTAATAAACAGCGTGACCCAGACGGTGCATCTATACAAAGCATATACAGCCCTGAAAAGCCAGAGCATCCTTAAGTAGCCTCCTCCACCTTTCTTAGAAAAATCTGTTCCTGGCCCACTGCTAGGTTTCAGCAAAATGAGCCTTACTCTGACAGCACCAAATTCTTCAGTGTCCCCACTTTCCTGTCCTGTTTGTTCCTGTTCCTCCTGTGCAAACACACCCTCACAACTTCTTTCTTCCCATTTCTTTCCTACCTTCAATATCTGGTCTTTCAGCTGCTCAGAGATATCATCTGGGGAGAAAACTGCCAGCTCATACTAGACTGAACATGTCTTTGGTTGTGGCCAGCACCAGATGTGGCAGAGAAACTCCAGTGACCAGACATAACTTATACCATCCCACCCTACTTACCCATATTAGTCTAAGCTCTTACTAGTTTCACTTGTTCCTGTTTTGGCTTTGCTTTTTTAATGGAAGGAAGAATGAGATTTCACAGATTTCTGGCAAGACCAGTTCTAAATCAGAGCAGGTTCTGGTATGATATTCTAGGGGTTTTTGCCCCCAAATACACCTCTCATTAAACCCAGATGATGCAGTTTTGTATCTCACACAGATTTATTCAGATTATTACTATTTATACAGATAACAAGAGTTCTGCTAATTGCGTCCAGCCTTTTTTTTTACTAAGCTTGTGGACTTACATCATCTTATGTGGATAAGTTTCGCCATTTGGTTATCCATAATGTGAAAAATTTGTCCTTGCTCTTTTGCAATATCAGAGGATGGACAGCAGTTCCCTCCTCTCCTTTGCTCTTCTTTACTGTTTTCTTTAATCTCTCTTTGTGAGTTTTCCTTGGTCCCTAATATTTTAATTTTCTTTCTCTGCACCCACTCTTTGGCATAGCTGTGATCAGTTGAGACCAAGGTATCTCAAATTGCATCCTAGGACTGACTTAGATGTCAGGGCAGTTATTTTCTGCCTAATTCTCCTGCCTCATTTGCTTTGTCTTCTGACTAGACTTGCAGCCTTGGCTACATTTTTCACGGGTATTCATTCATGCACCAAAACATACCAATTTATATTAATACATATCAGAGTTTCTTATGGGACTGTTTTAGATGAGTAAGTCACCTCAGAACTTGAGGCCATTGATTTGACCTATGCACTTTTTTGTCCATAATGCTCAAAACCTTTCCCTGAATTGGGAAAAGTTATTTAAACCCTTGTAAGCAAGCTGTTTAATATTTTCCCCTGAAAAATGCTTTACTTAATGATGTGGTGCTGTTCATTCATGAGGTTGGATTCCACACACCCCCCTCTGCTCATTGCTAATCTGTATTGTTTTCTGCTATCCATAAATCCTTCTGGTTCACAATTCATCCCAAAGGCAGTACACCTTGAGGCACCATGCTGTTAAACTTCTGTCAGAATGAAACTAGACCTTAATCCTCCTCTCCATGTCCTGTCTCTTGAGCAGCTGTGGATCCATGGCAATGCACTGCCCCAAGCACATGATTACACAGCTTCCTCTGTCACCCTCTACGCTCGAGCTCACAAAATGTCTTGAAAAACCTTGTGAATTATGTTGATTGTTTCTCCTTTCTCCGCTGCTTTGCTAACACGTTCCCAAAACTCTTAAGAGCTTATCAAAGCTGCTTTCCTTCTGCAGATACGATGCTGATCAGAGTCTGGATGTTGGTGGTGTGTCACAAATCATCCTTTCATTATCCTGATTCCATGTAAAACAGGCTAATGTGAAATCCTGCACTCTTGCACAATGCCTGGCTCAGAACTGTACAGCTGTGCTTGAAATTCACACATTCTTAGGAAACTCAGGCACCAAAATGATAAAGACTTAGGAAGATAATTTCATTCTCTCTCCATTGATCTAGCCGTTTGTGGGCACCACAATTCAGTATAGCCTATCCTTGTGTGTGCACTTTGTTGTGTCATCTTCAGTACTCAGGGCCTGATGCGGCCACCTCCATCTACTCCATCTGCCTGTTCTGGTAAGCTCAGTTCCAATTCAGAGCATGTTTTAACTGCCCCATAAAATACATGCATATCACTAGTGTCAGGTAGCTGTGACAGCTTAGGGTAGCTCCTGGAGGAGTTTCACCATCACCTGTGGTAAGAGCAAGTTCGATTTATAGGTAGCATTTGGGCCACCAGCACGTGAATGAACAGTATCAGGCTTCAGGTAATGAGTGTAGGCAATAAAAATAGATGCAAAGGCACCCTCTCTGCCTTATGTATCTCTTTAAATAGAGGCATTTATACTCTTTGTGCCATAATAACGTGCAGACTACACTTAGGAGACACAAGTTACTCCAGAGTGGCAGGTCCATGATCACTAGGCTGTGAAGCGCAAGCCCCTGTAGAGTACTTCTGGAAAATACAGGCTTTGTGCGATTTGCTGGAAAGGACACTTTTGGTGTTTGGATTGAAATTCAGCCCTCTGCAACACGGGTTCATAAATCCTAAGCTCTGCTTGAGACTTACTTAACTGGTACCTAAATGACATATTTGTCTTTGCTGACCTTTTGCACCTGAGTTTACTTCATTCACAGTGGCCAAGCTGTGGGTTCACATGATGGTACCCAAAAAGTTTGTAAATATTATTTCTGGTGTAGGGTGCCAGGTATTTTTTTTTTAATTTGTTCTTATGTTTAAAATTTAAGAATGCATAATCAGAAAAGCAAGAAAGACATGGTCAAGATGAATTTTCAGAGTGGAATTGAAATATTTTGCTTAGCTTAACTTTAGCACTAACCAACAGAAATGTAGGTTTTGACAGAAGAATTGTATTGGCTGGAGCCCAGAGCTCTGGATTGAAAACCTTGATCTCAGCCCTCATTACAACATACAGAAATTTTATTTTCACAATGTATCTTTTCCTTCACCTATTTTGAAGGGGCCTGAACTAAACACATATAAAAACCCACAACCAACAAGAGCATGAAATTGCATAAGAATATCTTAATTCAATTAACAGAATTTATTTTTCTGACCTTTGATATGACTTGTTCTCTGACTCATAGACTTCGATGTGAAAAAAAGCAAAGTGTGAATACTTCTGAAATCCAATACACTAAGTGAAAACACTTAACTTAAAAAAATATAGTATAGCTACGCAATGAAACATTACAGCAATGTTTTCTTTTTGAAGGTAATTTTAAACCTACTAGTATGAATGCTGAACAGCTTTTGTTGACATAAATTATATATACTTTTAGATATATAAGCCATTTTACAGTAAATGCATAGAAAATTTTGACACTAAGAACTATCCAGAATTGTTCAACACAGGGATTTAATATATAAGAATCAAACTTAAAATCAGAATAGCCACAAACTGTAAGAATATTGTCAGTTTTATATGTAAGGAAACTAAACCATAATTTGAGTGGGCTGTGATGACGGTCGCAATCTTTCACCAGCAACAGGCTGAAACGATGGCTGCTGTGCGCACCCAGGAGGAAGAGCTGGTGGAGGGCCTCAGAACCGAGTTCCACGAAACCGCCTGCAAAATACAGAGCTTGCAAGCAGAAACCGAATCTTTGAGAACCTTGGTAAGTCATGTTGGGTTTTCAACAGGTATATTCTGTGTGAATTCAACATGCCTTCTGAGGAAAACATTCCCATCTTGGGATGCAGATTTAAGAATAAAGCCCGTTTCCCAGCGGATATTGTTTCCAGAGACGCCAGATATTTCTGGGCTCTTCTTGATTGACGTGCTGCACTAAATGTGCTACATTTGACAACCAGGTCCCGAATTTCAATCTTCGGTGTCTTCATACTCAATAATAATTTCATGAGATTGCTGGGTGGGTAGCACTCGACAATGTGAAGAATATCTGCGCCTCGTAACCAAAGTAGTTCCACCTTTGTAATGGTAATACACATTTTTCAAAGTATCTAAAGAAAGGAATTCTCAAAATATTACATCTCCACTTAAGCATATTCAATAGAGGTGTCCAAAACTGAATAAAAATCACTATGAAGCATACAAAACCTGACTGTTTTAATGTCTGCTGTCCTGCCCTTACAGAAGAGGGGTCTGGAGAACTCTTTATATGACGCTAAGCACTGGCACGACATCGAACTGCAGAACCTAGGCTCTGTCATTTCCAAGCTGGAAGCAGAGATGGGAGAAATCAAAGTAGAAACCGAGCAGCAACAGCGGGATCGTGAAAATCTGCTGACCAGCAAACAACAGCTGGAGAAAGACATTGCTGCCTATCACTGCCTTCTGGATGGAGAAGAAAGCAGGTACTCATTAAAAGCAAGCGTGCCACAAGGGTGGAGAACACATGCGCTCTGGGAAGGGGCTGTGAGGCTGCTGGAAAGCAGAAGGCCTAGGGTGGGTCTCATGTTTTGTAAGGCTGGGAGGTAGCTGGTAAGGTTTGGACCAGTTGCCAAAGGGGAGGAACACCCCAATTCCAGCCGTGCCGAGGTGCCTGATGTATTGGAGATGAGCAGTTTCCAGCACTGCCGTGAAGGGACAGGGTTTAGGAACACACCAGCAGGTCTAACAGCCTCACTTCCCAGAAGATTTGAGATTAAAAAGCTACTACAGCACCTGAGGGCTACATTAGGAGCTACAAAGCAGCTGTGCTGTTGTTTCTTTGGCATCTTATGCCATCCCTTCCACTATACAGGCCAAATACAAAAGCTGTGATCCTAGGGAAGGTCCTTTTCTTAGCACACAAGTACCCCCTGAAGCCCGAGGACAGAATCTGCCTCACTGTGCCTTTTGTGAAGAAACGTAGTTCAGACTCTTAACATTTGTCCTCTGGGAATAACCTGTAAGCTCCTTTACAGTGGTTGGGTTGCTTGGTTGGGCTTTTTTAAGATCCTTAATCACCATTAGTCATGGAGCCTCTAAGACTCTGATCCACAGATTTTGACTTGCTCTTCTGCTTAGGTCAGGGAGAAAATGTTTTACAATCAGATCCCGCTGAAACTGATGAGATTTCACCAGCTGAACTGAAGATAGTTCTTGGTTCAGCAATTGTCCTATTTGTAGTAGTGACCAATTTTATTTTCTTCATTTACTTTCAGCTGATTATGAAACTCCCAGCCCACAGAAGACCATTGCCATTAAAGCAAAAGATGTCACTGCCAATTATATTCGTGGAAGCTAAAAACCCACCAAAGCAGCCTGCTTTATTCAGTTTGATTCAACAATCGAAGTAGGTTGTAGCTTGAACAACTTTATTAGACCCTCCTCATGTAATCGCTTTGCTTACAGATTTCAATTTACTCATGTTGTCAAAATTATAATAAAAATAAAGAATATCAGGGGCTATGCTTGACTTTTTTCCCATCCAGTATTTTTCATGATAGCTGAAGGGAGCTGGATTAAAACACAGGACCTCCACTTTCCAGCAAGTCAAGTGTTACTTTTGATAGTGCAAATATATCAAGACTAAACTTACCCCTCCGCTGTGCACACAGCACCCACCTGCACACAGCACTCAGTTGTATCACAGGGCCACCAGCTCGCTAGTGTGACATCTACTTCAAATAATGCTGAAGCAGTTAAAGACTGCCATTAACTCGATGTGATTAATTTTGCAATACATAAGCCGACATCAGCACTAATGCCAGCATCCCAGCAGTACTTAATAAACACATTTTAGCTCTAAATTTTTGGAAAAGTTGAAGGTGAAGGAGAGCAACAGCAGTTCTGTCTGCAGTCCAGGTCACACCCTTTTACTGTATACTGGGAGCACTAGCCAGGGTGTCAGTTTGTGCAAAAGTGATACTTTTTGATACATTGATATATTTTAATATTTGTTTTGTATAAGCTCGGCTTTTTCGTGTTATCAACATCCCTTAAGGCAGGCTGGCCAAGCTTCACGTAGCATCAACGTGTGGGTGACCCAAGGTAGTTTGTCTTATTTTGATGGTATCATGATTTGCCATCTTTCACTTCTGACTTTCTTTTATACTTTAAATATAGATATCCTCGTTGAATTGCATTTGCAGTATGATCATATAAAGTGCCAAGATGGATCTTGCACTGTCAGAGAAACATAATGAGCCTTGGCCCCTATCACACAGAATCTTAGGCAGATGCCAGCTTTTCTTCATAAGTCCCTGCACAGGAATGAAGCCGTTCATGTCTTTCATTGAATTAGGACTTTGCATTATAGACAGTTACACAGGGCGACAACATAGTTCATTGTGGACTCAAAAACCACTGAGAAACGACATATATTGGAGAACATAATGGCATACAGCATATATGAGAGGCAGTCTGAAGATATTTTGATCTGAATACTGAAAATGACACAACAAAGCCACTTAGTTTTTAATGACTGATAAAATCAAATACACTCCAAATCCACTTTACTTGAGCCACCAGTGAATAACAGGAAGCAGCATACATGTGTTGTTATGCCTTTCCCTGCACATTGCCCCACACATGGAAAAATCCTTCCCAACATTTACTTGACAAACAATTCCTCAATTAATCTCTGGGAAAAGGCCATTTGGCATGTATCACCTGCAAGATTTTGATCAAAAAATCTGGATTAAGACATTGCCCAACAACTACCAAAAAAGAAAGGCAGATGATGCTATACTCCCCTTTTTGTTACAGAATGTAGGCTCCTCAGAGCCTCGGGTTGTTGTTAACTGAATGCTGTCTAGCTATGGTCACTCTTTGACATGAGGGAAACACAACCTCCCCCTCATTCTTGACACGTAAGAGCAAGCAGATTCTCTTATGATTTGTGAAAAGAAGAGGGAAATTACAAATTATTTATGCATTTCTTCATAGCAACCCCCTAATAGGTTTTCAGGTATCTTTCTGTCTTGTGTGCTGTAATTACAGATAGTAGCTTCTATAAATCATCAAATGAATCCTACAGCATAAAAATATACAACATGGCATCAGATCTCTGCTGTTTTCTAGTGATGCTTCAGGTATGAGACGACACTGCTGGCTATCCTGCTGTGAAAGTGTTCTTTATAAATGTCACTGACAGAGATAACCCTGGTGAAATTATGAGTCTACAATCATACTATGATGTGAAAGGAAGGAATTTTTTTTAAGTTTCTTATATGTCATTCCAAGTTCTTGTTACTACCAAACTTGGATTGTAGGTTCAAATGATCCAGTATATTTCATAAAAATTAGATTCCTATTGAGATGTTTATTCATTGGAATGGAAATAGTTTCTTACAAAATCATCAAGGTATTCCAGAGTGGGGAAGTGGCTGGAAAAGAAGGAAGCACCTAAGCATAACTAATGAATTCCCAGCAGCTTTTCTCTCTATCCCTAGCAGACAGAAAAATCACTGAAAAGATTATTTTTGTGAATTTCTCACAAGAAGGCAAATGCAGCACAAACAAAGCACTTCTAAAACAAAGTGCTTTCATATCAGGTGCTAATGCTCTTGTGAAGAAATCTCTCTCTACTTTTACGTAGATTGCTGCTAGCTACCGACATTCCTCCAGCACACCTTGCCAGCCTGAACACTATTGACGCGTTAACAGCTTTCACCATCCCAGTGAGACAGGAAATTGAGAACATGAAAGACTAAAGGCTTCCACAACTGCTTGTCTGTGCTAGGGTTCATAAACTTATTTATCTTTGTATTTATCCCCTAGTCTAGTAGTTGCTATATTAAATGCACATGAACATATTTCCAACTGCTTTTCCTAAGAAAACCAGAACCAGAAAACAGATTTAATTATCTACTACTGCAGTAGATATCACACCTCTATTTCCATGTAGGGATTTGTAACGTTTGCTGTTAGGAAGACTCAGGATGCAGTCAGAGGGTACACATAAAACAACCTAACAGCCAGCTGCTGCATAAATGGACGTTTCTACTCCCCCCCACTCGCTATGCATTCCCATCACCCTGCCTTTTGTTATCACCACCACCTGTCTGATGTCTCAAGAGACAGTTCAGGAAGCAAAATCAGCAGAAAATTAGCTCTGGAAAACACAAGGAAACTTTCCTGCCACTCAGCTCCCTGATTCAGGCCAACGGCAGGGTCAGACATCCATCAGTAGCAGCACAGGGATGGGAGGGGGGGGAAGAACAGTCAGGGCTGTAAAGCCCAGCCACCTCCCCCAGGCAACAGCTAGTCACCAGGGCAGATTAGCTGTACTGTCAAACCATACGTGTACTTTATCCTCCTCCTCAGCCAGGCACAGCTTCTTCCACATCGCAGCTTGAACACATGCTGCTGCATCCTCGGGGGAAGCAGAGGGTGCCAGCCCAATGCTAGCCCCTGCTTCATTTCAGATTTCACACTGAGTAGCAGCATACCACACCAGCTAGGAACTGATACTCTACCCTGTCATCTCACTGCTTGCATCTTAGCATAAGCATTATTATACTGAATCTACTGTTAAAAGATTATTTTTAAGGTGACTTCAGGCTGTGTTAAATTTCATACTTAAACCAAACACCATACGCTGCTGCTACCAGTGCCTGCTTTCAGATGTCAATTGCTAGTGGAGAGATGGGCATGGTAACACTTCTCCCTTCTGGTCTGAAATTACAGAAACCCTTAGCACCCTAAAGCTGACAGGGAGGTTAAGCTCCTAAAGAGAACCAGGGCCCATGCTGCAGCAAGGACTCCACAGGAACCCTTCTGCAACCTGCTTAGCACCTAAGGGCACCTTCTCCGATTTCCTTAAGCAGGCACCTGCCTAAGAGTTACCAAACGAAGTGTTCTTCTGCTTGTGCTCTCCAAATATCAACGCAGTCTGTAGTGCTATCACCTTCATATTGCAGAATGGAGATAATTAGGTACAAAGAAGTAAGGGTACAACATGACTGGAAATGGAAGTCTGCTCCTAACTCTTGCCCAGGTTTTGCATCATCACCCACAACTCACTTCAGCTCTCCTTTCTTCGGTTTCCCCCCACCAATTGTGGCTGCAGCAGGACTTGCCCTGCATGCAGTAGTGCTTCATTCCTCAAGCTTTATGAAACACACCAAGAAGCACAAGGAACAGTATCAGCAAGACTCATCATAGCTACAGGATGGAGACAAGAGGTGGACAGGTACTGCCGCATGCCCCAACAGGCACGCTGCAGCACGCACTACTGACGTGGGGAAAGAAAGAGACAAAGTCCTCAGAGTCCTCCGGGTAAATCTGTACCTGAGCACAGGCATTCAGAGCACTGCACCTTGCCAAAGGCTGGTCACGCAGGTCAGTGATGTATAGTGCAGCAGAAAGCTGTCTGCTGAGCTCATGCTCCCGTCGTGGCAATGTCGCATTCTGGATATATTCCTTGCATTGCAAACATTACTTCTGCCAGTCCATGCCTGCGAGCCATTTTTCAGCCAAACATCCTCTGCCTAAGTATTAATGATCGTTGAATTTGAGAGAGGAATTGAAAAAACCAGAAATACAAACCGTTTTTTTTTTTCCTGCATCTAACATTTTACACAGCAACAATCTTAACCATAAAAGCTAATGCAGTGCATTTGCAGAGAACTACAAATGCTGTGCATCAGCGCGTTTTCACAATTTAACATAGAAATAAAACTAGAGGTGGGAGGCAAATCCAAGCATAACTGCATAACTAATGCTTCCTTTAAAGCGCCAGCTGAGACGTGTCTTTAAATCTGGATCTAAGCCTTCTGAGGCCTAAAATGTTGCTGCTATTTTCCACGGTTTCCACTGAGTCTGTTCCAGATTTAACAGCTGAAATGTTTCTTGGTACTCTGCTCCTGACAGGTATTAAGTTTCTAATCCAGAGTTGGTCATTCCAGCCTTGCAGGACTGCATTTGCAAGGGACAAGTGACGCAGATGCTAAAAGCAGTAAAAAGGCATCGGGTTCACATTCTTCAGCCCAGTACTAGGGGTTGTCCCATAATAATGCGATGAAAATATTTTACCAGCTGCTGAAATGCAAAAAAAGCGTCACTTAGAATCAAACACAGCACTGTACTTAGCAGCCATTATTAGCTTATCTACCACAAAAGCTGAGGGATACGAATTGTCTGCTTAGTTGCATATTTTTATCAGTGCTGAGCATGCAAGTCCCGCCGTGGTGCAGTGCAGAGGTCCATCAGCTTCCTGGGCAGTCACGGAGTACAAACACAAGGGAAGGCAGCGCTTCAACAAAAGGAAAAACTCTCTTCTACACCGAGCTCTGCTCCGTCACATGTTTCGTGCAACCTTCCATCAACCAAAGGGGACAGTAGGAGCAGGAAGGGGGGTCCAGGCACCAAGAAGGTGCAGAAAATGAGACTTAGCTACCAAATTTGCTCTCTGCTTCCCTAATTATTCCTGTCACCAAATGGTGGTATTGCTGGTGTCACCAGATGAACTCTCATGTTTGCAATTTTTAGTTCTCAGGGCTTGTGGGATCAAATCCTGTAAGTGCACAGAATGACAATGGTGGTATAGAAATACAGGCAGAATGCAGCATTGCAGACATAAAAGAAGTTTGAAATAAATCTCTCAAACACAGAACACTCAACTGCAGTGATTCAGTTACTCACAGCTACAAAACACTTCACAAAGACGTCGAGTATTTGACCTCTTTCTGCAATATGACAATGGCACCTCCCCTGTTTATTCAAGCAAGCAAAGAATTACGGATGGAAAACACTAAACAAATATTTTCATGGACACAAATTAAAGAGACTGTCCAAAGTTCAGGAAAAAAATTTCATTTCTATGTTAAGATGTACACATACATACAATGATTTCAAGAGAAAATATCACAAAGCATAATATGATAGTAAATAAATCAATACAAACATGCTTTTTTTTGTACTATTACAGTGCACACCTATGCTTATTTGATGGGTGACTGTCAGTTGGGCTTGCACTTCAGCAATAGGAACACCTCCTTTGGATGGCTGACCAACAAACAAAATTAAGTTTCCTGTAATTATTTATGACTCAGGCCAAGGCTGTTTTTCAAAATGCCCTGCCTCAAAACTTTTGATGATGCATTCTGAAGCTACAGCGAACTTTTTAAACATTCGTTTTTCTCCCCAGAGCTAAAGGCCACTGCAGTACCCAAAGCTAGTGGTGACAGTCTGCAGACACCTACTGGGAAGTGCTTTTTCCCAGCAGATATTCCTTAGGCCTCACTATGAATCAGGAAAGCAGAGAGGACGCTCGTACCACATCCGGACATCCTAGACAGAGTGGTGTTTCAAGTCTTACTAACTTAACCACACCATTTCCAAGATGAAAGCCAAATTACTTCCTTGCATCCTTTACAATGATAGCGTAAGTGCACAGCCCTTTCTAGGCTGCAGGGAAGGCCGAGCCTTAGTCACCTCAGCCCACGCCGTTTCACTTCAGGGTGGGGAGCGGAGCACTAACCGAGCCGCCGCTTAACAGGCTGA